>NW_009648955.1:1420462-1456227 GCF_000708025.1 Charadrius vociferus
CTTTTCTACTGATGAACCTGCTCCAGAACCATTTTATTCTCTCTGCAGATGACTTTTCTCCTGCTTTCCAAAGCAGATACAACACTCTGAGGAGTCTAGTGCATGCAGAAGTGTGTGGGACCCATCAGGAGCACAGAGCTCTGAGAGGTTGGCCTGCTACAACAGGGTGGGACATGTTGGGTCAATTTAGCACTTGTCCCAGTAGCCTCTCCAAGGACAGAGCTGGGAACTGGGTTGAGGTACCCTCCAAAATACTGTCACCTCCACGTGTGTGGTTGTCATCAACTCTAGTCTCAAATGAGATCAAGTAACGAGCCGTGTCATTTGTTCACACTTAGGAGATTGTATAAAACATGATTAGCAGGGTACACAGTGCGGGTGCAGAATAGGAGGTTTAATATGAAATATTTATATCCTGGGATTTGGGCGTTTCCCAGCTCAGCTCTCTCTACTTCACAATGAGCTGAGAGCTTGTTAAGGGTCTTGGCCAGTTATGGGAACAGCTGTGACCTGTCTGAGAGAGGACAAACCCTCCAGCCCTGTCCAAAGGAGATTCACATCTCCACAACAGATGGTATCAAGTACTGGCTTAAAGGAAGGAAGTGCTGGAGCCTTTCTTGCTTGGCCTAATGAACAAAAAGTACACGGGACAGGAGGAGGGAGGAAAAGGGGGAGAGGTTTGGACCAGAATGACCCCCGCTGTTGGATCTGATTTATAAAGGGAAGCAGAAGTTATAAATGGTTCCGTCATCTGAGTTTGGATGTACCCTCCTACAGGACTGCTGTGAAGCTCTTACCATCTTGTCACAGGAATCAGGGAGGGTGAAGGGTGTTGAACACTAACCTAAACACTCTGCAGACACGTGCTTCTCTTGGTCTTTTCTTTCTTTTCACGTGTTCACACAAGCCTTGCAGCTCTACTGACTGATCTGGATTCTCCAACAGTCTCAGTTGCTTTTAGATGAAACTTGCCTTTGTGAACACGATTTCAAGCACGTGGCTGGACTCTAAGGCATCTGTTCCCTTCAGGGTGGTAGTTCTATGTATCAGACGTTCTCTCGAGGACAATGCTCCTCATACCTGTGTTTCCCAGGGCAGCTAAAGGAGGAAAAGGTATGTCTCCGCTTAGTTTCAAAGGCCAGTTTGAGAGGTGACAATGCAGGCATCTCTGAAGGAAAAATACCTTTTGGTAGCCACCGCTAGCTAGGAGCAGTCACTGGCATATAGCATGATAAAATCACTCCCAAATTGTGTGTGTCCCAAAGGAGAATGTTACACTAAGACTAGAGAACACACTTGATTTCTTGCCCACTGTTTTATAATGTGTTTGAAATCGGTACATTGCATACGTTTCAATTTCCATTGCTCTAATGATCTGATAATTTCCTGAAACACTTTAATGGAGTTTCCACTGACCTTAAAATAATAGTATTTTTTAAAAAGTGGTTAAGCGCAGACTTTTATGAGACAAATGGAGCCAGCCTTCTCTTTCAAAAATATCATTTTTGCAAATGTGCTTGTTTCTAAAAATCTCAGAGCTGTTTTTCAGAGTGACAGGAATAACATAAATGCCAGAGTAAGAAGCAGTTGATCTCACAGCGCTGAAATCCCAGTACTGAATGAGTGAAGCATTCATTTACTGCATACAGAAATAGGTCCAGAAGAAGGTCTGAATGTCTTTCAATCTACCAGTGAACAGCATGGAAGTGCTTGTGTCTTGTGACCACCTTTGACTCCATGAGCAACTCACATCTTCATATGAAAATTTGCAAATAACATTTATCCTGCCATAATCTGCTCTTATTAAATATGTTCAAGTTTATCTTTTCCTCCTTTCTCTCCCTTTAATTTTTAACCTGTGCTATTTAAAAATTTAAGGAACTCCTACTCTCTTAGCATCCTGGTGCTTTCTACACAGAGACACCATGACTATCTTACTCTGGGTTTGAGCACTCAAAATTAATTTTCTTAGCCTGAGTTTCCTAATCCTGTTTGCTCAAAACCACACTGGTCTTTGGCAAGGTTTTCACAGCCTTTCTTCTTCACTCCTGCTGGACTCCATGGTTATCAGAAAGATGGCTCTTTCCCCAAAGTATCTTGACAATAAAACCTCATACATGGAGCTAGAAAGATTTCCTTTACAATTTCAACCATGTATACGGCTCAACAACTTTTCTTCTGCCCCCGTTTTGTCAGATCAACCTATTCCTAAAGGAATGATTGCCTAAAGGTCGGCAGACTCTTGCCCTTACTGGTCTTCAGTGGTGCCAGTTAGGTAAATGTTTAACAGATTGAGTATCAGTTGTATGTAATACCAGAGAATCTCTAAAATCTGCAGTAATTCAAGCTCAGGCAATCAAAGATGTGCTTAGACTTGGACGTACAGCTTTTGCAAAGATGTTTAAGCTCCAAAAGGGGATTGGGTTTGGTTACTCCTCTCAATTCCAGGGATCCCCTGATGTCCTAGTGCCCGGATGTGGTGGGTTTGTGAACTGCTTTGTCCCTGCCCCTTTGGGAAATATGAAAATTGTAAGGAAATAGATCTGCAGTAAGATTCTACCACAGTTCTGTCTGCACTCTTCCCAGCCTTACTTAAAATCAGACAGGAAACCAGCTGCGAGAGAACAAAACAGGTATCTCCTCTGCAGAGGTATAGTAGAAGAAAGGCACAGCAGTCAAGGTGGGGAGATGGTCAAAGACAGATAGAAGAAATGGGGCTCTTCTGGGTAAACTGTGGTGAGGAAATATCTAATGAAGAATCTCTCTGGGCTTGGGTGAATACTTGGAGATTTGTACATACAGGCTTCATGAGTCATAATCAGTAACTGATTATGAAGAATCAAACCCAAATAATGTAGATTTTTCTATCATTTTTTAAGTAATCTGAGCTCTGAGAAATCCAAATTTTGAGATAGAACTGGTGTCGTCCGTCCGTCCGTCCGTCCCCCCCCCCCGCCCCCCAGTCCAAATAGATAAATATTTAATTTAAGATTTATTGATAGAAAAGTTATCCTATGGCAAACAGTGAGGGAAGTTTGGGCATGTTAATTTTGTCACAGGGAAAACTCAATGCATTAGTCTTATACCTCTGGTAGAAGTTAGTTGCCCCTCATATATTTCAAACTAAAATGGAAGTGTTTGGGATTTAGTTTTTGGGACCACAGATTACTTGTTAAGACCTTGCTCATTTTATCATAGACTTGTCTGAAGATATATACCACATATCTAATCTGTCATCTAACCTTCACTTGCTAATCTGTGGTATTTATAGAGTGCTAATCAGTAGATTAGGCATTTATCTTCAATGATGTAAGACAGACAAGTTTGATATGATAGTGGGCTCCATACTACGGTAAAACGTTGATCATCTCCATCACTCTTCTCAGCAGGGGAGAGGGCTGAAGTGAGGACTCACCTTTTCAGTGCCACTCTGGAGATGGCATTGCTAGCCAGGAGCACTTTCTAACTTTGCTTTTTCAAAACTGTGCCCATTTTCTGCCTTGCTTTCCAGCATTTTCCACTTGCTGAGCAATAATAAGTGGTATATCTATCTATATTTAAAATGGCAGATGATGCCTGTGCCAGCGCTGATAAGGATGACTGTACAAACACTGTCTCCTTGGTGGGGAAGCCACAGAAAAATGGCACAATATGGTATGAGGTCATTTCTGGTTTATTTTACAATCTCTACACCCCCCCGTCCCCTCAAAGTGTGCCCTTATAAAAATTTGCTGATTTACCCTTATAAAAATTCACCAATTTTTCTACTATGAAGAAAGCAAGCAATTGATGTAGGGCAGCTGAAAACTTGCTCGTGTCTCCAGATTCACGCCCCTTTCTATACACTGCCTAAAATAGACCCTTACCTTTAATGAAGCGAGAAATGGCCCAGTAGCGGCATGTCTGCTATGGTGCGTGTAGCTGCACTGCAACTGCGAAGTGATGACTGCTTGGGTTTTAGATGAAGAAGGCTCTGACCCCATGTTACTGAGAGGCAGGATAAAGCTGTCCAAAAATCATGGCAAGAGTTTACTTGTGCAGCTGCGGTTTGTTTGTTTTAAACAACCATGAAAGCCCTTTTGGGTTTATTTATGCATTTGCGTACATGGAAATCCATTGCTGCTTTAGATTTGTAAGAAGTTAAAAAATATGTTCTTGTGTCACCTCATCTTCTGCCCAAGGAGCATCACTGTGCTGATAATTTACTTTCTGTACTAATATTTTAGTCTCAGGTTTGGTTATAGCTCCAGATGACACGTTTGCATTCACATTTGCAACAGCTGAAGTATGGTCGGGCAGCAAAAAGTCTCTAACAAAATGTCCTCAGTCTAAAATGAAGGCAAACACTCTCCCTTCTTCAACCAGTGACCAGCACCTGCCTGCATCCAGCTCTGGAGTCCCCAGCATAAGAAGGACATGGAACCTGCTGGAGCGTGTCCAGAGGAGAGCCACGAGGATGATCCGAGGGCTGGAGCACCTCTCCTATGAGTAGAGGCTGAAAGAGTTGGGACTGTTCAGCCTCGAGAAGGCTCCGGGGAGATCTTATTGTGGCCTTCCAGTACTTAAAGGGGGCCTACAGGAGAGCTGGGGAGGGACTTTTTACCAGGGCAGGTAGTGACAGGATGAGGCAGAATGGCTTTAAACTGGAAGAGGGCAGGTTTAGATTAAATATTAGGAAGAAATTTTTCACTATGAGGGTGGTGAGGCACTGGAACAGGTTGCCCAGAGAGGTTGCTGGAGGCCCCATCCCTGGAGGTGTTCAAGGCCAGGCTGGACGCGGCCTTGGGCAACCCGGTCTAGTGGGAGGTGTCCCTGCCCATGGCAGGGGGGGTGGAACTCGATGATCTTCAAGGTCCTTTCCAACCTGAACCATTCTATGATTCTATGATTAAATGCTACTCCATTGTGTTTGGAAACAAAGAACAGCAGAGCATGAGTGAAAAGTAGATGCCCGAGGTAGGTTTCTAGGAAGAGGGCTTCTCAGAGATCCTTCTTCATGTCAGGATGTGGGGCAGAAGTTCAATGGCATTTGCCTTTTCTCTAATTCAGTTACCAGAGGCAAATTTAGAACAGGCCTGGTTTCAGTGATAGACAGCATTTCACTGCAGAGCCTCCTGCGGCAGCTGCCTCTCTGTTAATTTGCTACATCTATTCAAACGGCTGTCATCAAAAAGATGCTGATTTTACCAGACCTAACAAGCAAAGTGCTTAACTTCACATGCTTAACTTCAGTCACTTGAGAAGTTCACCCACTAACCTTCAAGATAAGCTAAATATGCTTAAATTAACTGGATTTATAATTTACATATGCTTGCTTCAGGTATAAGGGCCAAATCGTGACTTGCCATGGCATTACCTGTTGGAGCATAAGCTGAAGACAGCATTTCAGAACTTGTTTCAAAGCTGAGCAGGCTTTAACTTTGGGATGATATTTCCCACTATCTGCCTAGCCAAAGTAGGCAGTCTGAATGGCAGCTCTCAGTTCTTCTAGTCGAGAAACGAATACCTTTATTGCTCAAGAAGGATGGTGTGTCACCATAAGACAAGGAGGCTATGGAACCCTTCTAGAAAGATATTGGTTTTATTACTGGCTCCTTTTGTCATCATTAAGGCTGTTAGTGAAGTCACGCGTCCTCCAAAGTGCCAGCAACACAAGATTCACCCAACTGCTCCCAGAAAATGAAATGTATAAAACTCAGAGAAAATCCTGTTCTAAAGTCATACAGATGTTTATAGGCCAATTAGATGTTTGTACGGGAGACCAGAGAGATAAGAGGTCACTGAATCAAGGAATACGTGCATGTCTCAGACAGGATGACCTCAAAAAGGCTGCTGTCAGCTTCCTAGGAGGGTGTTTCCTTCTTGTAGCCCATATAAAATAATTGTGGAAGATTATTCTCCTCCAGAAATGCATCTGCCTTCAGTCTCACCTTTTAGGAAAGTAGGAGAGTTCACCATCACTGCTGAGTAATAACTTAGTTACTGTATACGCTGTGAACCAATACATATAGTCCAACATGTATGTACTTGTATATACTAACACTCTACTGCAAGGATAACATCATATTTTCTGCCTCACAGTTAAATTACGATAGTCTTTCAAACAACTCACAGCATTGAGTGAATTATTTTGAAGAGCCATGCCTTCAAAGTTTCAGATTATGAATGTTTGCTGATGATACAAAATTATTCAGAGGAAGACTAGAACTGTCAGAAGAACTGCAAAAGGGCTTTATGAAAATCATCAACTAGGGGTCAAAGGTAATTCAGTGTATATACATGGTAAAAGATGCGCATAAGCTAAAACACTCCTGACTCCATTCCTGACTAAGATGAGAGCCCCTGAACTGATGACTGTCACTCAAGGGTGAAACTTGGGGGCTGTGACAGTTTCATGGCAACAGCAGCTCGGTGTTCGGGAGCGACTTCTAGGAAAGACAAAACAGAGAACTTAATACTGTCCTTGTATAAATCCATGCTCTCCTAAGTCCTAGATACCGTGTCCTATTCTGATACTTTTCCCACTTCCCCTTAAAGAATATCTTAGAAAAGATATAGAGCTAAGAAAGGTTCAAAGAAAGGTAAAAGGATGATCAAAGGCATGGTGACACTCTAAAGAAAAAACAGTTTTGGAAGCTATGTCTCTTTAGTTTGGACAAAGGATGACTGTGGGAGTCTTACTGAGATTTATAAAATAAAGCAAGCTACAGAGGGGGTGAATAGAGATTGACTGATTCCTTTTTTTTTCCCCAGTACAAGAGCAAGAAGGCACCAAATCCAGCAAATGTCATGTTTGATCAAGTTTTGTCTCACGTACAGCATCCACAGAGCTCCATGACACAGGCTGATGCGGAAGTTCACGTGGCTTTGGAGCAGACTGCATGAGATAATTGGGTAGAAATTAATTGAGAGTTATTAAATGCATAAAAACACTCTGGTTCAGGAATTCCCTAAACTGCAAATGATTGAACACAATAAAAGTACTCATGAGAAGAGTGGTATATATCTTACACTCTTCCTGAAGGACTCACGTTTGGCTACTGCCAAGGTAAGGATGAGATGGCCACTTAAGCTCCTATATTATCAGACAAGTCTCCTCAGCCTTCCAAGTATCCTATTAGGCAAATTAAGGCTATGGACTAAGAGCCAAAACCACTACAGGCCTTATGCTTTTGGACTCAATAAGATATTTAAGAATGTGCATAAGTCACTGTATATTTAATAGTAATAAGTATCCCTCAGCTCCTGCTGACTTCGTTACACTGACCCTGCTGTAGCACACTGGTCAGAGAAGGTAGAAGCCTGGGACCATCTATGCCTTGCAGGCAGTCTTTGCAAACCTGAGAAATCCAGGGATTTTAGGAAAAACGTTGCATCGTGTGTGAATCACCTAAACAACAAAGATGATGAGCTATATTAAGTATATATTGTCTGTAACAGCAATACACAGGTGTGCAAAACATTACTGATGGGAGAGACGGAGATGACAGCCTTGCTCGGAGCAGGACAATTCCCAGCAATGGTGTGAATATCCATGAGCCGTCCATAGCAATTCTGTGTCTGGACTTAGAATACTTTTTGGGGTTGTTGTCTGAATGGTGGCACTTGTGCCTGAGGAGCAATTCTGATGGTTGCAGAGAGAATGTGGTGGCAGTGAGTATTTGTGGGTGTGTGTGCTTTGTTGATTGAAAAAGTATATAAATGCAAAACAGAAAAAATAACACTGATGTGACTGTGTCTTACTGTTCTCCAACCATCATGCTAGAAACAGCTAAAATAGATACATGTTCATGGGGATGTGTCATATCACAAATTTGGTTTTTGTATAGTATACTTTCTTAACATTTGAAAGTAAGAAGCATTGCTACTGTAGCAAGAAGACTGTAGATGCTTGATATCTAGGTGCTTCAACCATTCTATAGGTAAGATTTAGAAAGAAAAAAATAGCTACTGTGTAATTTATGAGCATAGAGCTAAATTTAGCTGCTGGTACATTTGAGAAAATCAGGTCACAGGGAGAGCTCATTTCAGACAATTTTGAATCAGGACCACCAGGATCAGTTTCACCTGCAGTTCAATATTGACTCATAATCATTCTCTCAGATAAAGCTGATGATGTGTCCTTAGCAGTTGTGCTGAGGCAGTAACCTTTACTCTGTATTTTTGGTAAACAGTCATAAAGCTATTATAATATACCAGGAATTCCTGTTAGAAAAATATCATTTGCTTCTGCCTCTTAGAACTATACACAAAGGAAATCAATTATGATAAATAGAAATAGTACCCAATACCATATGTTACTGACATCAGGACTGTCTGCATATGACTGATGCAGATCACAGAAAAAAAAAAAGTAGGAAAGGAACCAATTTAATCTGGAGTAGAACTTTAATAAGCACGATTAATAGGAACTGTGAAGTGACAACATGAACAATGAGGGTGAGATGATGGTGAACTGTGAAATGGTGCTGATTTCAGCTGAAGTAAAAAATTTTTTCCTTGGAGTTGAAGAGTTTTTTTTTTATCAGAGCTCACTCTCCCACCTAGATGATTTTAGCAAGCTTAGTCTCTCTTTCTAGTGCAGCCATTAGCCAATCTATGTAACTCATGCAGAACTTTGGATGGCATTAGCCCTGCAACTGGAGTTCATTCCACTGAACCTCAGACGACCTAGAACTTTACAGTGAGAATAAGAATGGGACTTTCTGGGGACTTCTCTGTTACTGTGCCATTTAAACTAAAAAGCTCTTTGATATCCCAGCAATGAACAACAGTAAAGAGCTGTTGAATGAACGGAGAGGTGGACAAGCAAATCCCATCAGGTGTTCAGTGCTCTGGGCCCCCTTGACCTTCACTGCAGCTAGTGGTAGTTGCACCTCAGCAGCACTACACTTCTAGATTGCTCAACTTTGGAGCAGTCGTCTCTTCCCCCACTTTTTATCTCCTCAGAAGGGGAAAGTTTTGCAAGTTAAATGTCATGGAGAGGTAAATAAATGGAAAATTTTAAATGGCCCAGCATGGAAAAAACAAGCAGTTGTAGCAAAGGACTAATTTGTGGCTATGAGTCTGATGGGATGGCCTTTACACACCTAAGGCTTGGAGATCTGACAGAAGCTCTTGGAACTGTTTTTCTTAAGGCATGATAAGACCCCAGGTGGTAGGAATGCATAAGCATTACGCTTGGTGAAAAAATTTAGTACTTCTTCCCCCATATAAGAGCAAGCAAGAGAGTGCGAAGTAACAAAAAATTGTATTCAATTCAATTCTTCTTATTAAGACCAAGTTCCTTGCATTCCTGTTACTTAATGTTCTCTGACATTGACTGGAGAGTCCTGACAATTCTACCATTCAGCTCTTGTTCTGCTACAAAAGTTCACACATACAACAGTACAAATTACCATTTTGCTCTCTTTCTTCATCAGTTTTATTTCCACAGCTTCTATGAAGAATATTTAATTACACAGCAAGTCTGGGAGAACTCCGCATGTTCTGCATTCGAAATTATCACATGTGAAATGCAGGAGATGATAACACTGTCATGAGCTATAGCAGCTGACTTTCTCTGAAGTTTCTCTCAAATCTCTCAGGAATGTGAAATAATTCCTATACATGGGATTTCCATCCCTGGGACTTCCACATGTGAGCTCCTTGACATAGGTGTCACATCCTATTAGCTACAGTGTAAAGTACAAACACTGTTAAGTGCTCTGTGAAAAGTGATGGTAGACATCCACAGCATCTTCAGGCGGCTCCTTTTAACAAGAAATAAAAGGGTTTACTCAAGGGACTGCTACCACAGCATCATTCATAAGTATAAATGTATTTCTGTGCACTCCAGAGCACTAGCTAGTGCACAAGGTCAGTGTATCAAGAAAAAGATAGACAACTCATCCTTCTTCACTCACTGTGACATAGATGTCAGGGGCAGGCTGTACGTGCTATATAGCTGGTCTTTGCAAAACTGCCACTGCTGGTGGCAGCAGCACAGAGCCACTGGCATGGTGGCAGGAGGTCAGGCACAGCCTCTGCCCACGCCATGCCATGGCAGTGAGCAGCGCCTGTCCTACCGGCCGGCGCGAGCCCTCCCGCTCCCCCGGGGCTACGGCAGCCCGGTGTGACACCGGTGTGACACCGGCAGCCTGCAGCCCCGCCTCATTCGAAGCAGACCGGTGCAGATAAAGTTCAAGGTAACTTTACAGATCGGGGTCATATTACTTTTCAACCGCCCATGTATATAAAAAGCAGGCGATGCCTCGCTGTGTGGCAGAAATGCTCTCCCCTGCCGTTGATGCATAGAACCCCACGCACTGTTTCCTGCCACAGGGAATTCTGGATCTATGGCTACGGAGATCCCAGCTGAGAAATGTGGGAAATGCCAGTGTGAGACGCACCATGCTAAGAGCATCCTGTACCAGATCCTTAATAAAGAAGACAGAGGTGAGGCCAAGTGGCACCAGCAGTATCGCAGTCCCCATTGCTCCACGGGAAGCAAGGGCTGCTCTTGTGTCAACAGGAGAAGAGTTGTCCTGAAAACGCCAGAAGCCACATGCAGAAGAGCCTCTGAAGTGCTCTTGAAGACTTTAACTTTTATTAGAAACTTGCCTTCTTTTTATCACATGCCCTTGGAGGATCAGCTTGTCCTCATACAGCAGAACTGGGCTCCTCTTTTTGTCCTGGGCATGGCACAAGAAGGGGTGGATTTTGACCTGAGAGAGATTTCAGCCCCTAGCTTATTGAAAAAAATCCTTCTCAATCAGTCTTTGTCTGCTGGCAATGAACTGGGTGGCTCATCACTGGGACCATCATTAGCAGAAGTTCAGAAGATGAAGAATTTGTTGTGGAAATTCTGGGACCTGGACATAAGTGCAAAAGAATATGCCTATCTTAAAGGAATTATTCTTTTTAATTCTGGTAAGTCCTCCTGGAATCTACGCAAATGATTATGTGCCTAGAAGGACATTTGGCATTTTCATTTGCTTACAGAAAAATGTTTAGTTTTATTCTTTTCTATGAATATAGCTACATGTTCTCAAAAATCTATATTCCACAAATTAATGATTTTCGGCCTGAAGTAGTGCATTTAGCTTCCTTAGATGTGTGCAGCAGGTCACCCAGTGTAAGCCAAAACAGCTTCTATCAGACAAATTTTAAGTCATAAAGAATTAACCGTGTCACTTCAAACTGGTTTCCAGTTCAAAGGTAATACAGCAGCCTCACCCGTAGTACAGCAAAGGAGAGATGGTATGTGGGTACATGACATGAGTACAAGAGGTATTTTAACAAAGACTTCCTCTGTAGCAAGAACATTGGAGAAGATGAAATAACCTATATCATCTGATTTTCATCAATGAGGCAAAAGGATGCTGTGTTGAGGTGACGCAGCTTTTATGTATGTATTTATTTATTTATCCTCTATTATCTCTACATTCCAAGCCCGGGACAGCAGTCACGGAGCAAACTCAGACTAGCGATTGCATCCTTTCACTTCTGGTGCCAAGTTCAGCCTCTTTAGGAAGGAAGGTTGCCTCGGTCAGCACCACCGAGTGCGTGAGTCACTAAAAGCTGAGCTCTAAGTCCACTAATGTAAATGGAAAGACTTATTGACTCCAGTCTGCTCTGGCTCAGATCCCCGACTCCTTCCACAGCCATCACTGCTGTTGGCTGCACTGTCAGCAGTGTGTTATACTTGGGACTGCACCAAAAGGATGCTTGAACGCTTCAGTTATTCCACGATTTTTCTTGCGGTGAATGGTTTATGGGTTGCTCAAAGGCTGTAGTGACTTTGTATTTGTTTCCAATAGGATTCAAATTCTGATTCTTGAAATGTAATGTCATCCAGATGTTTCATATTTTCTTGTGTGTCTATACCGCAGCATCAAACCAGTGGAGTTCGTTTCAGTGCAAGTTATTTTCTCAAATTTTCACAACAAAATCAGGCTGAAAGAAATCATTGATTATATCCAGGGTGATGATAAGAGGAGAAATCCACGGTTTAACTCGCAGACATTTTTATTATCTCTGTGGATAAATGTGATTTTCACTTAATGAAGGAGAAAGCAGCAGCAGTAGCAGTGTTATGTTCTGGATTTGTGCTATCTCCTGCTGTTTCCCCGGGGCAGCGTATGAGAGACCCAGCAGCCCTTCATGCTGTCTGCAGACACCATCCAGAGTTTGAGATCTCCCTAGTTTCTAGGGATGACCCTATTCTCTGGAGGTGCCTTTCTCCACAGGCTGCAGAAGGCGACTGGGAGGACCTCAGTTAAGTCTGGATTGACTCCAGATGAAACAACGAGTCATAGTCTAACTCTGGGTGGAAACAGGTACTCAGGGATTACACACAGCCCAAACCACCCTTTCTCTGCCTGTTCCACTGCAAACAAATCTGTCAGCTGTCATTTCACAATTATTTTTTGAATATATTTTGAACCCTTTCCACCAAACTCAGAAAATGTCTTCTACATACATGCAGCACATTTTCAGCTGCCCTCTTAGTTTTGGCTTGATGTTTGGCCAAACCCTGATATTTTACAGACCTTGGTTCTAAGCGGATTTCAGGCAGCCACCAGCAGCAAGAATGCTAAACCCCCTCCTGGATCATGGAGTGCCTTTTGTGGGCTCCTACCCTGTATCTTTTATTCCTGTCAGGACCATCGAAAATGGCTGAGGCGAAGGGGAAAGACCAGGCATGGAGCAGTCCAGAGCTGGGTTATGAGTTGGAGTTCAAGGTGCCCAGAAATGCAGCTGTAGCGGGACAGCTAGGCCAGTGTTTGGGCAAGAAGCATGACAAAGTATGGCAGAGCTTTGCTTCTTCCCTAAGTAATCTCTTGTTCTTACTATCATAAAAAAAAGTCCCTCTGGGGACAGGATGGCAGGCAGCATGGGGTGTAGGTCCTCCCACTAAAGCACAATTTGCGCAGTACTTCTGTGTGGGAGGCTCTGGCTGGGTTACTGATTGACCACATCTGGGCCAGCAAGAACCTGTGAAGGAGAAAGCGTGCACCAACCCCTGAGGGGAAACGGGCAGCCCTCCATCGGCTGAATCCAGACTCTCCAGAACATATTGCCACCCCTGCTCTTTGCAGGGGTGCTTTGGCTAGGTGGCTTTGGAGAGGTCAAAGTGTGCACAGGTGAAGTGTACAGCCGCAAGGCCTTCTCTGGGATCCAGGCAGTAAGTCAAAGGAAGGAGCAGGTAGGACTGTCCCACCACATGTTAAACAGCACAGAGGGAGGTGAAACTGCTCTTGCTGCTTTTGACAATTGTCTGAAAAGCAATGGCAACTGCGCAGTGAAGAGATGGGAATCGTGAAAAACACTGCTGCTATTGTATCAGTACCATATATATATTTATGGAGTTATATGTGTGTATATATATATATATATATATAAAACTCCTTCAAGGCTGTGACAGGACTTCTGTTAAAAAAGATGCTCTTAAGAGGTTTACAGTTCAGCTGGAAACATGTGTTTGACTGAATATTATTACAACAGATCTCAGAACAAGAAGTTTCTCATTGTTTGCAAAATAAAACCAGTGTTTGATTGCATATAAAATAAGAGCAAATGGGGAAATTAAGCAAATTTGAAGGGATATAAGCAATTGCAATTCCATCCTGAATATACAAAATCCTGACAACTTCCTTTCCATGAAAAATCTAACACTTGGAACCATTCTCACAGCTTGCAGCTGGTGGTAATCCTGAGGGAGAAGATGACTTTTCCATATCCTTCATTTCTGGCTAGCTTGGTTGCAGGCTTTGCTGAGGTTTCTTCCCCTCTGGCAGTGATGTCTAGGGAGAAGAGAGCTGCTGAAGACTGACAAAGGGCAGCCAGCCACAGACTGAAAAAAGCCCAACCAGGTCAGTTTTGCCCCAGTACAGGGTGCTAGGCAAGAAGGCAGAACCTCCCACACTTAAATGAATGGTCCTGTGTGAAATACTCCCTGGTCTAAGTTATTCAGATCTCATCCCAGGAGGTATGGAGTCAGTCACTGTAGAAAATGTTAAATGGGCCTGGAGTGTGTGCTGGGAGATATATTAAAGTAAGACGTGGGAGGCAGGAAAGGCAGAAGTCAAAACTTGGGGATTCATGCTACTCCTGTCCAGGCTGCAATTCTAGGAAAGAAAAGATGGTGTCATCCTCAGGTAGCAAGGACAGGAGAAACAGGTTGCTGAGAGCTACAGGACAAGGCAACCCCACCAGAGGCAAAGGATAAACATGGGGTGTCCTTTGAACTGAGCCCTGACATCCACAAAGACCCTCAGTGAGCCAACAGGTTTGAAGTTACGTGCTATGGGAGCTACGTGATTGAGGCTCAAGACCACAACTTGCAAAGACCTCTCTCTCTTCAGAAATAGCTCAAAAATGGGAAATACAAGTATCAATCCTACTCCTGTGGGTCATGATACATCTCACAGGAAACCTTTATGCTCTTTTTAGACCGTAAATGAAGATATCTAGATAGTATGGTGAACCATAGTGCCCCAGCTTAGTCTAGCAAGTGAGGCAACAACAGGAGGGAGATGGGGCTGGGTAGACTGGAAATCTGTGTCTTCAGACTGCCAGCCTGCTCACTGCCCCAAACCACCGCCTCCATCTTCCTGATGTTACCTACCTATTTTAGATTAGAGCTGGAATGGTCCCACCTACTCAGACTACAGTCTCAGCATCATTTGGTGGGTTAACACTATAAAGCTTCTTTTCCATCTGTACTGAGTCAAAGTACCTCCTGTTACCATTTCAAAGCCAGATATAATGTAACAGGCCAGATTCCTATTGCTTACAATGCTGCTCAATGTTCCTTCAAATTACTGAACTACGCATACCTTTTCTTTCCAAAAAGTATGTTTATCAAGTTTTTTATGGTTTTCTAGAGAAAGTAGTACTAAAAGCTAGAAAGCCAGACACCCATCATTATGAAGGGCACAGAACGAAAGTGTTTACTCAAGATTTATTATTTTACTTTTTGTTTTGACAGGATGCCATGCTCTAAAATATCTCCTTTATGTACAAACACTGCAGCAGGAAGCTCAGCAAGCCTTGATGGAATTTATCTCAATGATGTTCAACAGAAACCTAGGCAGGTTTGCTTGGATTCTTCAGCTAATTGCCTTTCTTCAAGACATTGATGCAGATGCAATTGAAGAGCTCTTCTTCAGGCCCATCCTAGGAGAGGCCACCCTAAATGTATTACTTCTAGAAACCCTACATATCAAGCCAGACTGGCTTTGAAAACAGATGACATCTGTGCTCTGAAATACCTATTTTCGAAAAGATGAGAGGATGTTATGAGCTAAACACATTTCAAACAAATCATTGATGCATCTTTGTAAGCCATATATATTTTTATATGACGAAGTAATTTTGTAACATTTTAGAATTAAAAGCAGAGACATTTAAGCATTTCATGATCCTGCGTGCTTTCAAAAACTTATAGTCTAATGTATCCAAAGACTGTCTAGAAGTGGCAGCATACTTTCCAATTGAGCTAGTTTGAACCATATTATTTCTAGTGAGTGTTTGTATAGCTGTTTAAAACTACACTATATGCTTTTGGCTTGCCCGAAGTTTTTGCTTTTGGGAAAAGGGACAGTGGTAAATTTGATTCAGTGGAATTGAAAATGAATAGATACCTAAAAGACTGATCAATGGCAAAATCAGTATAAATCCTTCCTTTTCCTGGGATGTCATTCCCTGATCCCAACCCCTTTTCTGTTCCACTGAGAACTCTAGTCCTTGGCTGCAATTGCTTGATGGAGCTACCCCCTTACTAACTGCGTTCTTATTGGTTCCTTTTCTAAGTCTTGGGGTAAACTGTGGGCATTAAATCCCTCTCCCATTATTCACAAAGTCCTTTCCTGACTAACAAACCGAACAATATGACTAAAAAATTTGTTGACTAGACAAAAGCTGTTGTTCAGCATTGCTTCCAGGATGGGAATAGCAAAGGCTGAAAGCTACTGTGTTATGCCATAAGCAGCAGAGCTAATGTAGCCCAGTTTTCTACATATTTAAGACCTTTCCCCTTTAGCCCTCCCTGCACCCTTTTATAATTACCCTCATTTCTGTCCAAACAGATGGCAGATATTCCTTGGACAGCAGAAATGCTGAAATACGGTTTACTGCAGATGTGTACAATCTGTTCCTCCATCTCTCACTGCAAGAGTTCCGCGTCTCCACCTCCAAGTGTGCTATGGCATGCCCCACAACATATTGCTGTCTCCTATCTGTCTGGCTGGAGAAGAGGCAGCACGTGTTGGGGTTGGCGCCAAGCTATGTGTGTGCTGACTGTTCATCCGTCAGGATAAAAAAAAATTCAGCTTATAGCTTATAGGGAAAGCTACTTGTATCTATTTCCTGTTCCATTTCTATTCCAATGGTTTCCATGAAACTTAAGAGGATTTAATTTCTGAGTTTTTTCAGTAGAGGGTCCAATCTCATTTTGTTTGCGAAGGGGGCTCAAATTCACCAAATGGGGACTGACAGGCAGGTAGACAGACAGGAGGACAGAGAGTATGATAGCTTAATCTATGCTTCCTTTGAAAGCCAAGCTAAAATTATAAGAAAAAGAACTCACACATATATACACTCACACATCAACACGTATTTACACACAGAGATGGATGTTCAAAGGACTTGAAAACAAAGTCAATCAAGGAAAAAATAGTTTAAATAATAAGAAGAGTTTACTACCTACCAGTTTTGACCAAATACACATTCTTCCCCACTTTGGTAACTAAGGAATAAATTGTAAATATAAGGTGAAAAAAGCAAACCCCAAATAAGACAAACCAACTAAGCCCCTGGGTACTAACAATCATGGAAATAACAACCTCTACAGTAAACACAACTCACCTTCCTATGTTACAACCTAACCAAACTTTTCAGAAATTAAGTTTTTTGGACTGATGTTTTCTATGGAAAGCCTTCAGGCTAGCAGTTTTCAGTAGATTTTTGTTAAAATGGTTCAACAGTACTGCCACAGATCAAGTAGTGTGTGGAAACAGGATATTCCATGGTTAGTTGTTTGTGTTAGTGAATGGAAACATTAGTTCCAGACATTTGCTTTTTGTCTGTCGTTTTTAAGAGTTGGACGTTAACCTAGCACTGCCAAGTCCACCACTAAACCATGTCCCTCAACACCACGTCTACCCATCATTTAAATAACTCCAGGGATGGCGACTCAATCACTTCCCTGGAAAGCCTGTTCCAATGCTTGAAAACCCTTTTGGTGGAGAAATTTTTCCTAATATCCAATCTAAACCTACCCTAGTGCAACTTGAGGCCATTTCCTCTTGTCCTATCGCTTGTTACTAGCAAGAAGAGGTCGAACCCCATCTTGCTACAACCTCCTTTTGGGTAGTTGTAGAGACCAATAAGATCTCTCCTCAGCCTCCTTTTCTCCAGGCTAAAGAACCCCAGTTCCCTCAGCCACTCCTGATAAGACTTGTTCTCCAGACCCCTCACCAGCCTGACTGCCCTTCTCTGGACACACTCCAGCACCTCAACGTCTTTCTTGTAGTGAGGGGCCCAAAACTGAACGCAGTATTCGAGGTGGGGCCTCACTAGTGCAGAGTACAGGGGAACCATCACTTCCGTAGTCCTGCTGGCCACAGTGTTCCTGGTACAAGCCAGGATGCTGTTGGCCTTCTTGGCCACCTGGACACACTGCTGGCTGTCATCCAACATCCCCAGGTCCTTTTCCGCCAGGCAGCTTTCCAGCCACTCTTCCCCAAGCCTGTAGCGCTGCATGGGGTTGTTGTGACCTGTCCTGGTTTGAGGTAAAAGAGAACCAATTTTCTGTTCAGAATTTTTACTTTGCACCTAAACCTCTTCTAACTACTGAAATTGGCATCATGTTGTGCAGAAAACTGTTTGCTCTCAGAGTCATAAGACCTATGTTTATAGTTGATACCTAGGAGCAATATGCAGAGATGTTCTTGCTTATACTTATTGCTATAACAGCCAAGGGCAGCTGACTTGGTTATTTGCCCCGTTGGAGGGTCAGAAGTGAAAAAGCATAACGGGGTCGCACCTGCAGGGAGGAGCGGACAGGACAAGTGACCCAAAACTGACCAACAGGGTATTCCATCCCATCTGCCTCATGCTCAATATAAAACCTGGGAGATCAAAGCGTCAGCCCTCTTTCTTCAACGGCCAGCATCCGAGGAGGACTTTGTATGTTTGTCTGCCTCTCCGATCTGTGCATTCCTGAATCCAGATCTGGAATCCAGTTCCTGCCCGTCACTGAGTCCAGTCTGGGACTTTCCCTGTGCCCGCTGGTGAGGTAATCATCATCCTGATAATTTGATACAGTTTTGTATATATTTTATTATTTTCTTTTTATTATTAATGTTTCATCAAAGCAGTTTAGTTTCTTCTAAACTCGTAAGTTTCTTTCTCTCTCTCCCTCCTCTCCTTGAAGAGAGAGGCGGGGGAAAGCATCTGCTGTTACACCTCAGTGACCAGTTCAGCCTAAACCACAACATGACCCAAGTGCAGGACCTGGCACTTGGCCTTGTTGAATCTTATACCATTGGCCTTGGCCCATCAATCCAGCCTGTCCAGATCTCTCTGTAGAGCCATCCTATCCTCAAGTGGATCAACACGCCCGCATAACTTAGTGTCATCTGTAAACTTACTGAGGGTGCACTTGATCCCCTCATCCAGGTTATTGATAAACATATTAAAGAGAACTGGTCCCAGTACCAAGCCCCGGGGAACACCACTTGTGACCGGTCACCAACTGGATTTAACTCCATTCACCACCACTCTCTGGGCACAACCATCCAGCCAGTTTTTTATCCAGCAAAGAGTACACCTATCCAAGCCATGAGCAGCCAGCAGCAGTATACATCCAAAAATTGTATTTGTACATTCAGTATAGACAATATCATACGGTAGCGGACATACAAGTTCCTCTCTCAAACACCTCCCAAGTCCTAACAGCTTCTACTTTTTGGCTGCTTACAAATGCTCCACTTGCACAGGCCAGGGCTGCAGCAGCGGGACCCAGCTGGCCTTGCACATGCAGCATCTTCTGCCATGACAATGAGAAGAAGATCCCTGCTCTGATCCCAGTGCTCCCACTGCTGGTGTGAAGAGAGCAGAGAGAGGAAGAAACACTCTCGGCTCAGTGGGAACAGTGAGGAATTTTGGATGGAGGTAAAAAGTTCAGAAAAAATGTAAAATGAGAAATAGTCATGGGTGGTTAGAGACAGGAGCAAAAAGAGACATCAAAAAAAGCAGGAGAGGGGGACAGAAGCAGCTTATTAATAGAGCTAATTTCTGTGTGGTGTCCAGCTTATGTCCTTCATAAGCCAAAGGCCTGCTCAGTGACTCACCAACAACCTGAACCCAGGACAGGGTTCACAATTCAGTAGCCTGAATTTCAGGCTACTAAGAGCACATCAGTCTCTGCTTACAGCTTTACTTGTTATCGGAATCTGCTTCAAGGTCTTTGGCTTTATCTTCAAGGTATACAATGGCTTCAATTCAACTTTCTTTGAATTGGAGGGCACAATATCAACAAGTTCCCATGGCTTAGCTCACCTGGAATACAATGTAATATTTGCTGACTACTCTTTTAGCCTGATGGGTATCTATGTAACCAGCTGTTTGAAAAGAATGCCTAGTGCTCCACATTGAAGATCATTGTCAACATCTTGGGTTTTCAAGATGGCATTACCTTCTACCATGAAGGCAAATACAAGGCTTCAAAGGGAACTCCCACAAGATCTGATACTCATGGACCTCACCTCATTATGCTCTGCATACAATATCCAGTCCTTCAACAGGTATTTAATAAAACACATCTTCTTTAGTATGTATGCAATTAAAACACTCAACAACCTTGAGCTAAAGCTCTATGTAACCAAACATTCCCTGTCTCACAGACCTGATCACAGAGAGAGCATGGATGTTAATAGTCATTTGCTTGATATCCTGTTCAAAGGGGCTGAGATACTATTGTCTTGCTGAGGACTGAGCAAGAATCTGTATCTAATGTAATTAAGGTGTATATGAAGGTGGAGGCTATGAAGGTACAAGAGGCAGGCAGGAACAGGACAGGTGAGGGATTATGAGCAGAGTTTAGGAGCAAAAGCAGGAGCTCTCTCTGGAAGGATGAAATGCACAGCACAAGACAGCCTTTAGAAGTCAAGGGAAATAATGCATTGGAATGGAGAAGCAGAAACAGAAATGAACAGAAGGCAAGTGGAAGATAAGAGAAGATTTTCCCCCCACTCCCCTCAAAAAAAAAAAAAAAAAAAGAGAGAGAGAAAAACGGGGAGAGAAAGGTTGGTTACCACATCCTTCAGTTTCTGGAATTGCAATTAGAAGCAGAAGCACTGTTTCTCCAGCTGTGAAATCCACCAGCAAAGTACGTGTATCCATCCCCCTCTAGTGCCCAGGAGATGACAGTATTGCCACCACCTAGAACATGAGCTTAGCTGATGGAGACCTGCCAAATAAAGTACCTAGTGCTGTTGATGACCTGAGCAGAGCTTTCACTCAGAGACACTTCTCCTTTCCCAGTTGCTGACTTTTTCAAAACACTGTATGATAATATTTTTAAATTGTTAGAAAAAAACTAATTTGCAAAATCAAGAATCAAAAAGTAAATTCAATTTGCTTGTGAAAGCTTACTCCAGCCTCTTTCTGAATATTGTCATAAGCTCTTTTAATGACCTGCTTACAAACTCCTGAGGTTTCCCCTCAGGACTCCCTACCTTATGTGGGGCAAAGAATGGCCTGTGCTATGGGAATTTGTTACAACTGTGCAATGGAGGAGGCTGCTGTCTGCTAAGGCTCAGCTGCTTTCGTTGCAGCATCAGCATTGCAGAACCCGCATTAAAATGGGTCCTCAGTGACAGAAACAATGCTTTTACAGTTAAATTGGTCAAATGACACCTTACAGGCTGTGGAACAACCACGTAAAGTCAGGTGGCATTATTCCAGGTACTCCAGAGTGGTACATGTCCCAGAATAAAGCTGCTACTAACAGTGTTAACGGGAATAAAAGTTTTTCGTTTTTCATAGTGACAAACACAGGGCCTGGGGAAGTGTGGTTTGCAAAGTCAGGTTCTCACAGCTGCAATCCAGGTAATGACAAACGGTACTCCACACTTCCAAAATGATGTATCGTGCTGTAAGCACTGAAAAATCAGTCTGTGCACACCCAAAGTGCTGGGAAGCTTTCAATGGCTCTAATCTTGCTGCTTTCATTCCTCCTCTGTAAAAAGAAGTCATAATAATATTGCCTCTTTTCGTGACAGATCTTTGAAGATATTAATCAGTGTTTGTAAAGAGCTAACAAACGCTATACCTGAGCACCTTAGAAAGTCCCACTGAAAATGAGTAATTCTGTGTTCTAAGCTATATTCAAAAGCACACAGTAAAATAATGCAGAGGTCTACACATTACAGGGAAAGGATAAAAAGAGAAGATACCAAAGAGTAAGATTTAGTAAGCACTGAGTAAGGTGGTGATCCTGTGGCAAAAATAACTTGCCATTTGCTATGGTGGGATCCACCTTGCAAGCGAGTCACTTGAGCTTTCTCTGGAGCACAGAGAGATGAACATGCTCCGAGGGAGATATGTTTCCCTTCTCTTAGACACCTGTCTTAGGTTTGGATGAATCATGCTATGAAGTGCTTTACCTCTGCCTGTTGATACAGCTGAACCTACCTGATCATTTGAGATTCACTGCCTAACTTTCAGATGATAAAAGCGAGACTAATCCCACCTCTAGTACACATACAGAAGTGGTCTGGATCTGGTTTGCACTCGCAATATTAACTTTAACGACTTCTAATGTTAGTATGCTTGGCTTTGCAGTCCTGATCTTCTTTAAAAAGTAGGTTTTAGACTTATGCTTCCAGCTAAACATGTATTTCTAATAACAGATATCTCATACAGACTTGGAAACAAAGATAATTCAGCAATTTTATTCACCCAAAAAGGACTAAGAAGACACGCTATTCTCTGAAAAGAAACATTAATCTATTTGGTTTAAGTAATACTAGATTTCAAAGTCAGATGGGACACAACAACCACATATCTGTGTCCTTATCTATATCAATACTTCTATGTTTTTTTTCCCATGGAATGCCTTTATTACCTCTTTTATAGAAAAGAAGGTATTTCATTCAAAACCTAAAATTTCACTTTTGCTAGAAAGCACTTGCAAGTCATAATCTCAGTCTTAGATATAATTTTATTTGCAGCTAAGCCAACTATTGTAGGGTACAGATACATGAAAAATGTGGTGCTGTACTTCATATTAATATAGTCACACAAGGAAACATATGCCACTTATTTCCATCACAGGTCTACTCTTAAAAGCAGCCTAACTCAGGGAAAAGAAAAAAAAAAAACAGAGACAAGTTTCTATAATAAAGGTACAGGCTAAAGAAGCTCCAATTCTTTCAGTGACAAAAAAGGATCTCACTGAAGCCAGTGTCACTAATTGTAGAGAAACCCTCAATCTTTTGCAGTGGGCCAGGAGAGGGGAGGGTGAGTCAGTAGTTCTGTTTCGCTTGGGCTTGTTATCAACTGTTGTCCTAGGTGAGGTTGGGATTTTGAAAGTACAAGTTGTCACTCTTCCTGTGCGCTCTCTCTCTCCCTGCCTGGGGGAGGGGGGAGTAGCAGAAATGTTGCAAGATGAAGCACTCCACATCTCACCTAAGATAAGAACGTCTTCATCAAAGGAAGACACGGCCACAGCTATCTGTTAGCAGGTAATCTCAGGAGCCAAGAACGCAAAGCTTCAGGTAGCGTGGGAATAGTCCTGTTTCAGTCACAGCGGAAACAGTGTGAGCCACACACACTCACCTAAGCATAGATGTTTACTAGGAGGGCAAAATGGAAATTTAGTGTGGTTGAGACAGCAGGCAGAAGAGGAATCTGCAAAATAAAGGTCTTGTTTATGCAGATGGCCATGCAGTGAAGGGTCTAACAATCCTTCCCCACCAGGATCTTATTAGCAATTAAAAATAATCTGTCATATATCTATAATATACCAACATTTGCTTCCAAATATGTACATATCAGTCAGTGCACTGGAACACAACTGGATGCAGTAGGTGGCTGTGGTCACTGCAGCATGAGCAGGGGGTTGCACATTTGTTGAACAGCAATACAACTTCTGGGAGCATAACAAGAAGTATGATGACAGACAAGGAAGGGATGCTTTAACTAGGAGGAACAGTGGCATCATCTCCACTGTGCACTGTTGTCTAGGAACTCAGAACAACTGGGAGGGCAATCAAAGATGTAATAGTAAGTCATTGTTACTGGTGACATGTCATAGACAATGTTGGTGAATCAGACTTCTAGTCTGCCACCTAACACCACACTGCCATACCGTAGTGACCAGACAGATGTTGCACGTGGCTCCCGAGCGTGCTGCTGTGGTATCCTGGATTAGTAGATTTGCTACTACGTTTCTTCTGGGATCTCGAGTCCCCTCAGCTCTGTTACATCAGTTTGTACAGTCCCTGCACCCCTAGTCTAAGTAGTTTTCACACTCCTGTGAAGCACAAAACATGTGAGCCCTGCACAGCCCTCTGAAGGTGTATAGATAGGTGTGGACTCCCTCGCCCACACTCCAAGTTAGGCAAAAGCAAGCCAGTTCAGATCTGAAAGTCATGTATTTGCACAGATTTAACAACTTGGGCACAGCCCTGGGCCAATCCAGCTACACAGATTCCAGAGGTGGGTGGCATCCAGTTGGCTTGGAAAGCGAGTGAGGCAAATACGTGTCTGTCAGCACCTGTCCTGGTCAATATATATGAGTCAACAGCATCATTATTGGGAAAATAAGATTAGGGCAGGGACTAGGAAGGCCCTCCTACAACATCCAATCTGGTCTCTCTCATTGTGGATATCAATCTTGTATATGATTACGTCCCCAAACTTATCAAGCTCCACCTGAAGATAATCTAAGATGTATTTGCTTGCTCTATTCCTAATGGGACAGCACCCAGAGCCTCCTGATCTGATGGTTTAGAAACTTTCTAATTCCAACCCTAGATTATTAACAACTAATATATGCACATTGTTTCTTGTACCAATATTTTCATTCAATTCAAATAGCTTTTCTCACTCTAAGGTGTTCATCCAAGATACTTATAGACAACAGTTTTATCCCCTATCCATCTGCCTCTGTCAGCCCCTCCTGCCATCCCTACCCTGATAGTTTTCAACTTCTGGTCCAGATCTCATTCTCCTGTTTTTGACTGATGGCCTAACATTATAGTCACTTGATCTGCTTGAGTCAGAGGATGAATCTCTCTGGTACAGAGGTGAATCTCAGATTTGCTCCCATCTGTTCTCTCCTTCACCTGGAGGTCACTTTGTTTCCTGTTCTATGTCATAGTCTCACATACAGCTTCATCACTCTGTCTTAGGCTCTACCTCTTAGCTATCTCAATCATATCTTCCTCTCCTCTGTTGCAACTGGCTTCCCTAATTTTCTCTTTTGCCATTCTGTCATCTGCTTGCTTTTTCACATCCCTTCCCATTACTACAAATTCATTTCTTAGCTTATTCTTCTCTATCAGTTAGTCTTTTTTTTTTTTTTTTTTGGTTTTGCAACTGCATCCTTCTTCCTCTCTTACCCTTCAGGTTCTTTTCCTAGATACCAGCCTTAAAGAAAGGATGAAAATCCTCAGACCTCCTCCTACAAATTGCTACACAAACCACCCTTGCTGGTGTTTGTTTTGGGCAGGTAGAGCATCGCTTGCAAGAGTAGTTTTTCCTTTGGTCTTGTTTGTAACAGTCTTTCACAAGAAACTGAACGTGTGCAGTCGTAGGCAGTAGCTCTGACAGTACATATGAAACCATCAGTAGGTCTTGTACCACCTCCTGGCACATTTGAAGGAAAACAACCCTAGGCATTCATCTACTGCAACGTAAATCATCCCAGTATCTTGCAGACCTGAATAAAACCCCTCCTGTTTTTTATCTCACCCTAGTTCTTGTCATCATCTTCTCAGCATGTTAAGAAAAGCGTACTAAGAAAGCACACTTCTTTCTTTCCACTAATCTCATTTCTGGGTGATGTGAGAAACCTAGCTGGGAAGACAGAGCAAGATGGTATATAGCATGAATCTTCAGAGTCATCACTTGCCTAGGAAATACACTTTGTCCTGCTGCTCTTCTGAATTTTTTGACTTCTCCAGCAAACCTGCTTCTACTGTCCTGCCTGAGATCCTCCCTTCAGAGGAAGCTCTTTCATTCATTAATTTGACTTAGTTCAGACCAAGGGTTTTCCTCCTATCTTACAGTGAAACATCCCTTCTTTGCATTCTGAAATACGTTTTATTTTACTAGGGACTCCTCAAAAGAAAGTACTGAAAAGTACAATTTTACAGTTTATTACCTACACAGTTCAAGAAAAACAAAACCAAACTGTTTGATGCTCTCTGTAAAAGGAGATGAGGCAGAATAGCAATAAAAATTAATGATTTTTTTTTGTGCTGAAGCATATAATTTGTCTTGTTCTTGTCTTTATTACATCCACCTCAGAAAGTAGGTGGAAGATACAAAGTTCTGCAAAGAGGGCTAAACCTTGTACTCTTGGACACAGCTCGGGAGAAATCTAAAAAGTGTTTGTGACCATTCTTGCACACGACTATAACTTCTAAGGAAGACCCAGTGAGACTAAATCTCGTTTAGATCCTTGCATTCTCAAAATATGACAACATCTCAGAACATGTTTATCCTCTTCCAGGACAGACTTTCATATCTGATTATAAAACAATGAAAGGACCAAAGGCCCAAATGGAAGTCTTCAGGATTTGGGCCCAGCTGAGCAAGCGGCTCTTGACTTTTCTGACATAACTGTGAAAAACATCATATGGAAAACAGTCTGATAACAGAAAAACAGTCTTCCTTAGCTTCAGGCATATGGTAACCTACACGTGAATCATGCAGACTGAAAAGACCTTTCTTTTCTGGAGATCCAAATACTTCATACTACTTATCCATGGTTTTAAAAACATAAGGCAGAGTAAGCGATCAGGTTTATCTTTATGACTGTTCCTCCCTTTTCCACAAAGATAGGTAAATCACCTCTGCCCCAGATCCAGACAACAACATTAACCAATGTACTGTTAGGCACCAAGCTAGTGAGAGCATAGCAGCATCATTAGTATTTACAAGCAGAGAACACTTTCATGTGAAATCCAAGTCAGGGGTCACAGTGTGCTGCCGACTCCAGGGGCAAATTATGATGTGCATACAGTTTGCATATTGCATATTGCATTGCATGACATCTACTGGTTCCCAGCAGCCTGTCCTTCAGACAGCCCCACTGAACACAATCCCCTCAGAGAAACGCACTTGCTTAGTGACTCCTGTTTTTCATCGAGTCTTTCAAAGACAGCAATTTTTCACTATTGAATGGCTCACAATGCACCAGAAAAAATATCGTTTGTTTGGTTTCACACAGCGTCCAAGTTCAGTCTCCTTACACACTGCAGCTCCTCTCCCATGACCTCCAGGGATATGCTGCATCTTTCCTGGGATGTCCATAAGCTATAGAGTTACAAGGTAGAAATAGGGTAGGGTGATCTATGGATTGACTGCAACACTAATCTATTTGGAGTACCAAGACTGCTGTCAGATGCGAAGGCTGATAGCATGTTGATTTAGCTTCAGTCCTGTTTGACTGCTTTTTGAAATCTCTGTGTGTGAGTTATTTGTGAGGGAAACAAACAGCTGTTGAAGATGACTTGTCTTTTATGTCGACAGCCATGGTGGCCAGGGGACTGTGATGATAGAATCATAGAATTGTCTAGGTTGGAAGGGACCTTGAAGATCATCTAGTCCAACCATCAACCTAACACTGCCAAAACCACCACTAAACCATGTCCCCAAGCACCACATCTACCCATCTTTTAGATATCTCCAGGGATGGTGACTCCGCCACTTCCCTGGGCAGTCTGTTCCAATGCTTGACAACCCTTTCTGTGAAGAAATTTTTCCTAATATCTATCCTAAACCTACCCTGGTGTAACTTGAAGCCATTTCCTCTTGTCCTATCGCTTGTTACTAGGAGGAAGAGGTTGACCTCCAACTTGTTACAATCTCCTTTCAGGTGGCTGTAGAGAGCGATAAGGTCTCCCCTCTCAGCCTCCTTTTTCTCCAGGCTAAAGAACCCCAGTTCCCTCAGCCACTCCTGATAAGACTTGCTCTCCAGACCCCTCACCAGCTTTGTTGCCTGTCTCTAGACACGCTCCAGCACCTCAATGTCTGTCTTGCAGTGAGGGGCCCAAAACTGAACACAGTATTTGAAGTGGGGCCTCACTAGTGCAGAGTACAGGGGAACCATCACTTCCGTAGTCCTGCTGGCCACAGTGTTCCTGGTACAAGCCAGGATGCTGTTGGCCTTCTTGGCCAACTGGGCACGCTGCTGGCTCATACTCAGCCGGCTGTCGACCAACACCCCCAGGTCCTTTTCCACCGGGCACCTTTCCAGCCACTCTTCCCCAAGTCTGTAGCACTGCACGAGGTTGTTGTGATGGAATTGCAGGACCCGGCACTTTGCCCTGTTGAATCTTATATACCATTGGCTTTGGCCCATCGATCCAGCCTGTCCAGATCTCTCTGTAGAGCCATCCTATCCTCAAGCGGATCGACACTCCCGCATAACTTAGTGTCGTCTGTAAACTTACTGAGGGTGCACTTGATCCCCTCATCCAGGTTATTGATAAACATATTAAAGAGAACTGGTCCCAGTACCAAGCCCTGGGGAACACCACTTGTGATCGGCAACCAACTGGATTTAACTCCATTCACCACCACTCTCTGGGCACAACCATCCAGCCAGTTTTTTACCCAGCAAAGAATACACCCATCCAAGCCATAAGCAGCCAGTTTCTCCAGAAGAATGCTGTGGGAAACCATGTCGAAGGCTCACTGCCTGTGATGTGCACGGGCAGTAAGTGTTTCTATTTGTAAGGAATGTGATTTTCTGCAATCCAAGTTAATAGAATCTGTTGCTTAAGTCATCCTGTAGTACCATCATTATTATTGGGTTTGGGATTTTTAACTACTGAAGATTCCTGTTTGTATACACAAGATCCCACAGGATTGCCTATGTCTGGACTGGGCAGATACAACACAGTGACTGAAACTCAGGGACCAAGATGAAAAATACCATATCCAAATCCCAGCAAACATGTAGACCTTCCAGCTACTGAGATTAAGGCTTGTGGGCTCACGGTCAGTGCTCTCAGGCAACACCAGGGATGAACTGGGGGAACAAAGGACTCCTTGCTTCCAGACATGATTGCCTGGGACAAAAGAGACACACTGTAGGAGTTCTGCAAGTTGCTACCACACATTTTTCTGTGAATAATGGATTTCAGTCTCTCTACTGTCATTTACTCAGTCATGTTAGAACTGCATTGAGCTGAACTTCTCTGCATATCAGAGTAGTCAACAACAAAAATGTCCCTCCTGTGCTTTTCCTCCTTTCAAATGTTAGCTTAATAAACAGGTATGGCAAAATGCAGCTGTATCATATTTTCTGGAATTGTTACTCCTTCCTTCGGCAGGAGTTTATTACATAAACATATGGAAAAATCTGCACTGGGACTTTCCTGTGAAGCACATGTGATAATACTTGTGGCGCAGTTCCTACCAACAGCACCAGAAGAGTTCAAGGGAATAACAATAAATCTCTTAGGGGCTACTCCTGCCAGGGACTTAATTCTATGTCTCTGGGAAATGCTGAGCATAGGCATCCTTAACTCCTACAGAGTCACTAGCAGCAGAATTAACTTCCCATACATCAGTCATCTGAGTGAGTTATCAAGCAGACAAACCTTCCTCCATGATTCCTGGCACCTACCCTCTCACCTGTGACATCCACTGCAATTCTAAAATCAGCAGCCATCTAGATTTAGAGAAACAAACATTGCTGGCAGTATAAATTCCCTATCTCTTTACACGCAACCACCCGTGTGTCAGCTGGGTTATCTAAACCCCATCACTTCAATCTTCTTGTACCTATGCTATGTAAGAAGTCCTTATTTATAGCTGGACCCATACAAAAGCCTAGCCCTTACAAGCAGTTTAGAATCAAGGCTCCCAAAAGAATAATAAAGTTTCTTGCCTCTCACTAATGCCTGCTGGAATTAGCCTGGCCTAGGAGCTACTTCTAGAAGACAGATTTAGCCTCACCAGAAGCAGAAGTAGAGGTTAGAAGTAGAGATAAAACTGTGGAGATTTAATTTTTAGAGGAATCCCAGTAGGATGAATATGCCTTGTTTTTTTCTTATTTGACAAAGGGATTGCACAGAAGTGAAATCTGAAACAGTCTTGGTGAAAGCAGTGAGCACTGTTGGTAAGAAATTTAATAATTAACTAGACAAAGCTCTTGACAGTTCACAGTAGGAAACAATTCTGATTGAAAAAGGGCGGGGAGAACAATCTGACAGATTTGTATTTCAACATACGTATGACACTTCATCAAGTAAATCTTTATTGTTCCCTGCCACCTAATGGTGTACATGAAAAATTACAAATCAGTAAGACAATTCTCAAGTTATGCTCTTTCTAATAGACTTTGATGTATTTACTTAAAGAAAGATCAAGATTATGGATAAAAATGTGAATTACTATTACCAGCTTTCAGTGAGATCCAGGCTGCCTAACTGAGTCTAAATTCCGGGTATTAGTGAAGCTGTATTTCTACATTAAATGCCTGTGCTGCCTATAGGTGCCTCTGAAAACCTGGTACAAGATATTCTGTTCATCTAAATTAAACTTATGCAGAAGTTTGTAATATACCTATTTGAAACAATTCTTTATATAAAAATCAGAAAGGATCAATGCACAGCATTGCCACAACATAGTATTTTTTTCGAACAAGGCACAAAAATGTTGAACCAATCTCAGATTTCCCCAGAGCCACAGGAGTTGCACGAGTGTTAACCATTCCCGCTTCGAGTGGCAACCAACAGAATTTGCAGGTACTCTGTGGTGATGAAAATCAAAAAGAGCACAGTCAAAAGAGCATATAGAAAGATACACTCTTTTCATGTTAAAATTAAAAATGTGACTACCCATTTTTTGCTGGGATGAAGCAAATGGATCAGGTGAAGGAAAAAAGAAATGATAATAAATAGCACAACCAGCTACCTTATTTAAAGATGGCTGCAGGTGGGTGACTGCTTTGGTGCAGACACCAGTACCACACTGACTGCAGCATTAGAATCTCAATACGATCCAATACCTGAAACCATTGTAAAGTAGCCTAGGAAAAAAATACTTAGAGCATCCTCTAACTGCAAAGATGGTCAAACTAAAAGGGAGAGGTACGTAGAAGGGAAAAAATATGCCATTTGGATTAAATTTAGGAGAACTGACAGCTGAGTATAGGGTTTTGCTTTTATAAAATTCATAGCATAGGTGTCCCTAGAGTATGATCTATTTTTGGGTAGCTTTGGTTATTCGCATCCTGAATACAGCTATTTTCAATCTTCTTATGTTTGAGAGCAATGAAATGTGGGCCTGGATACTGCACTGACTTGCGCAATATTGCCTCTCTGGCTACTGATGTTCAACAAATGGACAACTGATGCTCAGAAATTGATGTCTCCGTGCTTAAAAGTCTAAATTTTACAATTGTATGGCAGGAGTATGACTTTTAGTTGTTCACTTGCTGGTGAGATTTACTATTTTTGTAGCTGATCACAGCTCCCACTCTGATCTGCAGTGCAAGGTCAGTCTTTGGCAAGGTGAACGGAATCTCAAACACTTATTTAAACCTGTGGGACATGTTGCTTGGTACACAGTTATCTCTAGAGCTATATCTGCCAGTGGCAGCCAGAACACTGTGAAAACCTGTAGGGAACTCATGTGATCCAAAGGTGACTTCTTTAGATCACATGACTGTTACTTAAAGCCAACTAAACTGAATAAAACCATATCTTCTGACAAAAGATAAATCATGGACTGTGGATTTTCCTTTCTATCTCTTTTTGTAACACAATTCTACCTGTACACGTGATAAGGTTTACAGTTTATTATTATTTAAATCAGAGCTAATGCTATCAGTCTGAATAAAGGTAGTCCTCTAATAAAAATAATAGCAGCACAAATACAGAATTATGCTTCAGATTACCTATTGAGCACAAAATGCTTCATAAAGGTAGCTCATTTAAACAGACATGGAATTGCACTGTGCTCTAGGGGAATGACTAACCATGGGGAAAGAGCGAGGCTTTGGCTCAGTGGGTTCCTGGCGTGAGCTGATTCATCATACCTTTTTATTCTCCCTTTTTTAACTTCCACTGAACATGACTACACTATAAGCAGGCATCAAAACTGACCAGTATACTGCAGTATATTATCAAAATATCCCAAAGGCATTGCAGAATGTTTTATATATGATCTGCTGGATGGATGTGTTTTATTTCAAGAATCCTGAATACTGGACTTTTGTATATTTGCTTTCAGAACACTGCTTATAATGTCAATTGTGTATATATATGAAGAATTAATCTCTCCACTCATTTCTAAATCTGATCGTTTGAGATTTTTTGGCATACTTTCCTGATCAGTCAAATAGCAATTCTCGCTTATTAGCGAAAAACAACAGATATTTTAGAATTGGAAGGTATTGATATGATTATTTCAGTATGACCTCACCTTGTAGTTTTAGTATCAAGATTGTAAGTTTGTATGAGCTATAGTACATCTTGCATAAAGAGATCTAGCTATTATTTGAAGAATGGAAGTGATGAGAATCCAGCATGTTCTCCGGTAAATTGTTCCTATATTTAATTACCCTCAAGATAAAAATGTGGTCCTTATTCCTTGTACAAATTGGATTTCATGATGACATTTTTTGCATTAGAATTATGAGCTGTCAACTATTAGAAATCATTTCCCTGCGCAGGTATTTCTAGATTGAGTCAAGGTAGAAAATAGTTAAATATGCTCTGTGGTTTCAAAGCAATTAGAACTGATTGAATTAAACAGAAGAGAGTGGGATTCTCTTCCTGTAATTATGAAACACTGAAACGTCTTATCAAAAAAGCTGTACAACATCTCTGTGGATAGACACCGCTGTTTCTAGCACTGCTTCACTTACTGTTAGGAATTACTCATATAATTTAAAAGGTTTGTCTTTAACTAGAGTGTGATCACTCTGGTGAAGCGTTTAAAAACCTAAAATGGGGATGAAAGCCACAGTTACTATTCTAGACTGAGTGGGAAGCACTGTCTCAACACAGAGGTGGGTGATATGGCAAAAGCAACTGCATGCTTTCTGACCCTACATGCAAATGACTACAAAACTACTCCATGAAAGCTTCTTCTTCTTATGTTCCTGTTCTCTGCCAGACTACAACTTGGCTGGCTCCAGATGCAGTGTCCCTGGTCTGCTTTTTATTAAAGTTTAAAATAATAAATTTCCTGCTAAAATGCAAAATGATCCCTGGCATTTATGCTACCAAAGATGAAACCATTCGCTTCTAAGTCCCTTTGCTCAAAACCATTGCTGCTCTGCTCTTGTTCAGTTTGTCTTACTTGTTCCTAGGGGTAAGACTACCCTTTCTGTTTGCACATCTGATCTGTACAAGACTGATAATAAAAACAGCCAGGCCAAAAGCTACATTTTGTCCATTCAATAGCACATTTTAGAAAATAGTTCCTCAGTTATACGTACCCAAGAGACGACTGTCCACAACCAGCAAAATAGCCTGTTTGTGTGAGTGAGGAAGTAGGGACAGGGGATAAAACAGCTTGAAAGTACCAATAAATTAAAGAAAAAGCAGGATGAAGCAGATCATAATTAGGGCAGGAGGAAGACAGAAGACAGCAAAGGAGGCAAGAAAACAGCTGTAGTGCCAAGACATAGTATTAACGTGACATGAGTGCTTATAGATCCTATAAGAGCGGGTGAATCAGCTAATTGACTGTTGGGATGGAGAACATGTATGAAATTCCTTCAGTGAACCACAGAGCAGGGAAGAAAACTTACAGCAACACTATAGCATGACAGACAGAATTGATGAGAAAACAACAGTGAAACTACGCTCGAAGGAATACAGGATAAAACTGGATGCTTCACCATCTACAGAGATGCAATTTAAACAAAGCAACACCTACTGGGGAACGTGACAAGCTAAGAAGGAGGCTACGGTTTAGCTGCAAGCCATGTCCAAATTTTGAGAGATTTTGAAGTAGAATAGTAGACATGGAGCCATACGCTCACGTCAGAGTCAAATACTGCTATTTGCTCACAATTAGATCCACGTCAATCAAAGTTAACAACATGGACTTCAAAGGAGATACGCCTGAATAATGCTGGTACAAACATGGGCATAATCTGGTCCATCTCAGTAGGGTCTGCAGTCATCATCAGATCCTTATTAAATGCTCTTCATGATTATTCAGAAATAATAGTAATGACTGCCAGAGTTCAATGATTGTCAACAACACTAAGGACGCACATAATGACTAATACACACAGATGGGGAATGCAGCTGATTTCAGCCCTTAAAAATCTGGTGTATAGATTTAACAGAAGGGGCCCTAAGTGACTGAACAACTTCCAAATGAGAAAGCTGTCTGCAAAAGGTAATTGAAGTTGCTGGAATATCATAACATGTACCAGGAACAATGTGGATATAATTATTACCCCACCAGAGCTGGAAAGACGTGAATGCTAGGACTCATCTCCGCTAACATATTGGTCAGCCAAAGTACATTTGGATAAACCTCTTTGATTGCCCATTTCCCTTTCCAGTACCAGTGACAATCCCAAGGCCAGGTGAACAAACTACCTTTGTACTCAAAAGGCAATAATAACTTAGGTGGCAAGCCTCGTCTCCAGACACTTTTTTCTCTTTCAGCTAGGCCTGAATAGCAGGTGAATAGGTCTTACTGAAAGTATTACTTCTTTCCACCCTTCCATCATAAATGCCATAAGTTCCTCTGTAAGACAATGGGCTGCACAACCATTCTTTTCCTTTTCAAGTTCCATATATCATCAGATGTGGGAGTAAACAGTCACTGAACGAAGACAGCAAGGAGTATCCTTTATATGCTTGTGTTGAAAACTGAAGCATCTCCTGGAATATCTGACCAAGGTTATTGCCACATTTTACAAATAATACAACATGACAAATACTAACTGTACATAAACCGAATATATCCCATAGTTTGTAGCTTGAGTTTAGCAATTCACAGGTCCAACAACTGACATTAATAATAGATGACAGACTTACAAGTAAAGTATCATAGAATCATAGCATGGTTTAGGTTAGAAGGGACATTAAAGATCATCTAGTTCCAAGCTCCCTGCCATGGTCAAGGACACCTCCCACTAGACCTGGTTGCTCAAGGTAATACCATTCTGTACTATCTGTTCTCCATTTGTAAGTTTTGCAGGTCTGGCCACAATGTTGTGCAACATAGCTAAATTCCTCCTACTCAAATGCCTTGCTTACTCAGAGAAATACAATTGTTTGAATAACAAAGTTGGATATTTGTAATCTCTTATACTATTAGCCATACAAATAAATGGTTATATATCATTTGATGGTTACAATGTTTGTGATGTACTAAACTTTGTCAAGTATTTATGTTTTGCCTTCCAGTGGAGTTAGAAGCAATCTCAACATTTGACATTTATACTCCTCTTTCACTGGAGAGATTGCTTTTCTATTCTTTATTAAAATTCTCACCCCCTTTAGATTCTCATCAGTATTTTGCTTTCATGGGATATACTGTGATAGAAGAACTTGTTTGATCCCAAGATTTTGAGTGCTTTGTGAGGAGTCTCTAAGGATAAAGGGCATGTTAGAGAGCAAGGGACTGGTCTCCCCAGTTAGCAGTAGGATTAAGCCTTTTATCTTGCATAAATACCAATGATTAAGAAATTCAAAATCAACATGAAAAACTGTTTTTTCACACAATACATAATGAAACAATGGTCTTCGCTGAAACGGTCCTGTGGTCATCAACAGGGTTATTCATGCTATCCAGTATAGTCAGTCTTATAGACAAGGAAGAACTACTCAGAGGGGCTTGTCATGTGTTGGAGGCCGCATGAAAAGGGTTGATGGAGAAGCACATGTACGGACAAGAAGTGAAGCACAGGTAAAAGGGAAAGGACTGATGCAGAGGCAACTGAAAGGTGGCAATGATGGACATACTGAGGAAAAAAGGCTGCAACAGTAGAGCGAGAACCTTCACCTGGGTGATGGCAGCATCTGGAAAAGGAATGGGAAGATGTTCACTTTGGTAAGGAGAACACAAGAAAGAATGTTTTATAAAACCTGACAAGTAAAATACATACATACAAAAGAGCATAATTTCAATTTAAAAAAAAAATGTAACGAAGGTGTGAACAAGACTGTTTGGAAAAAATACCTTGGGCAAGAAAATGGATTAAAAAAGAAGACAGGTTTTAAAGAGAGGTTGGATGTGCAGTTGAGAGGGCCTTTGAGAGACACAGGGAACAGGTAATTCCTGCAGGCATCTCTATTAATTCTTTTCAACCTTCTGGGCCATCTGCTGGGATAGGATTCGAAGATTTCAGCCATTTGTCCAGTATTTCTCAATGCTGGCATGGCAACATGAAAATCCCACTGGAAGAAAAGAAAAACGTTTAAGGGGAAAGGTGAAGACTTTTGTTTCAGCCACGCCTGTGACTGAACCGAGGCAGAGGCGAGGCCCAGTTCGGCCCTCCCCGATGCTCCCAGTCCCCGGCACAGCGTTACCAACAGCGCCTAGAAGAGGAG
>NW_009648955.1:1457017-1468062 GCF_000708025.1 Charadrius vociferus
CGTGGGCCGCGGGCGGGGGCGCTTTAGGCCTCTTCGGCGCCTCGTCGGTACCGCTCGGGCGGGGCGGGGGGAGGGGGGTGTTGGTGAAGTGGTTTTGGGCGGTCAGTGCAGTAGTTGCAATAGGCCTACCCATCTGCTCAGACCTGCAAGCCCTTCCTTCCCTTGCCCCTGTCATGTTTCAGTGGTGAAGCTTCGAGCAGTAACTTAATGACTTACGTCCATCCCTGTTTTTTTTTTTTTCTTTTATTGCATGCTTAAATCATAAATGTGGTAATAAACTTGTGATTAATAAAGGCTGCTGTCTAGTGAAAGGTTTGAGGTAATCCTCGTGGTCACACAGTTGAGAGTAAACACAGATCAGTTGGAAAAGAACAGCTCGGGATGAAAGTTGGTGTTTTGACTTTGTTTCTGAGGTGCATCCTGGCAAAGGAGTAGTGCTGAGCTCTCGTGAAAGAAGCCTGCCAGCTACAGAACAGCTCTTTCTCTCACGTGAACCGCACTGTCTTCTAGAAAGGTGTTACTTAGTTGGATGCCTTGGTGTTCCAGCTTGGTCATTAAGTCCAAGAAAACTCTCAGCTGTTTCTTTTAGTCATTGGGAGGTACAGGCATCCAAGGGGTTGCAGAGTAAAGCCCCTGTGCTGCAGGTCTCTGCTTGACATCATAGTGAAAAAGCTGTAGTGGGGTAGGCCAGTTTTTGTTGCCATTTATTAATTGAAAACGGTTTCCCTTTGATTTAAAATACACTTTGAAATTCTGTGAAAAATAGTGGAAGTAAATAGTTAGGCCAATACTGAGCCTGATATTGTTAAGATACTGCTTCTCCAACTCCACAGTTCAAATCTGAAGGGCACAATTAGTTTCTCTTTTCCCACAGGAGCTGATAGAGGCCTTTATTATCAGCAAGAGCAGCAGGTCAGAACAGTCAGTGCGAGGACTTTCTGACGGTTGCTTAAATAATAGGCATTTATGTCAAATACTGGAAGAATTGTATCTTGTGGAAAAGATAACCTAAGTACTTATGTGGATGACTTGGGAAAGAGAGAAACAACTGCTGTTCCCTAGCTTTCCTTCCCTTGGCTTTGTAAATGTTGATTATTTGTAGCTTTCATATAATTTGAACAGTTCCCATAACTGTGCTACCAAGCACAGGAACGTGTAGGAATGCAGCTACTCAGCTCTGGTGTGGCATGACATGAGTCTTTAATAAAAAATGCTAACGTTAATTAATAATTTAGAAGAAAGTGAAGCTGAATAGTTGTTGAGAGATACTGTAGCTACTAGAAACAGAATGTAGTTCTCCTTTCTGTTTTCTAACACCTGTTCTTATGTTTGTCTGTGATCTTCACCTAACCAACACGCTGTCACTTTGTTTGTTTGGGTTTTTTACATGCTGTGTGGGTAGATAGCATTCTCCTGGGCTGTGACTCCTAGTCATGACTTAGACAGAGGCTTTGCTGGTTAAAGAGCTACCAAATGTAAGCCAGTCAATTTCTTACTCAGTTTCTGAGAAGGCATTAGTTTATTTGCTTGGAGAATCTGAGTTGGTCATAGTAGTGGGGAGTGGGTATTGTGTTCCATCCCTGCTTTCTGGCCTGTTTGTTTTTCCTTGCAGCTTTGGAATGAAGAGGGGCACTCAGGTAGCCTTTCTTGGTTTTGAGGGTTTTCTTTCAATCCACGCTGCAGAAGATTTTAATACAGCGGTCTGGTGCGTTTGCTTTACCGATTTTAGGTATAGCTGTTCAGCATCAAGTTTTCTTACTTTGGAGTGTGGATTTGATGCTTCTGACACTTTCTAACTGCAGTCCAGAGAGCAGGCTGGTGGTCTAAGAAACTTCTGAGAATAATAGGTGTCTGTAAACAGGATGGGCTGGAGCTTTAAAAAATAATTAAAGAATGATGAAGTAAGCCTAATAAGATGTGGTGAATCTTTGCAGAAAGGATTGCAATCCTCAAAACAATAATGCTTTACTATGGTTTCTTCCTTTGAAAAACTGTTTTATTAGTGATTATTCCCAGTGTTTGACTAAGCATTGCAAAGCTGCATTTTCTTTAGCTAAGAGAATAGTTTTTGAAAAACGGTTGAATGCAGGGTAGTAGACTGCAAAGTATACTGTGCTTGGTCCCATCTATCCCATAATTTAAGTTTACTCAGCAAATGAGTCTTGGGTACTCCTAATAGGGGTCTTGTTTATGACTGTTAACTAAGTTTTTAGTCCTGTTTTGCACCAGTGTTTTCTAACGTACTTCATGTTTTGAACCAAATTAAATGGCTAAACTATCACTTTCACACAGGGCAAACTCAGAAGATGAATCTCTTCCAATCCATAACAAGTGCCTTGGACAATGCTTTAGCCAAAGATCCGACTGCAGGTATACTATACTTGTTAGTGTGTTTTGCTTTGTATAAAGTGCATTCTGTTTTGCATATTTGTGTACAATATTAAATGCCTTTCTTGTGGCTTTTAAGGTTTTTTAATAAGATATTTCATAGAATCATATTTCTGCACTTTGATCTCAAACAAAAGTTAAAAATGTGTTGTATTAACAGATTATTAATGGATTATGTGATCTAAGATGCGGTTGTGTCTTCTGTATTAGCTGGATGTGTTTCGCTTGAAAGTTGGTATGGAAAGATACACTGCTTAACATGTTTCTGGTATTACTGATGTGAACTGTACTTAAGGGCATCTTGAATCCCACCAGTAAGTGAAGGATATTTTATAATGTAAATCTTAGGTTTTAATTCCTTCAAATGCTTTCAACTCTCTATGCTCAAAAAGTGGTATTTTTTAGAGACCATCTATTCCTCACACTGTCCATTCTCCTTTCTCTCCTTCCCTGCCCTCCAAAATTCCCTTCCAGCTTTACTGATTTCTGTTCATCATTGTGCACAGGCAATGTAAGATTTTCTAAGCTTTTGCAGGCTGGATAACCTATAACTTTGAAGAAGCTATTTCATCATAGCTTGATTTAAAAGGGTTATCCTAAGCTCTTCTGCACAAAACTATTTACTCCACTTTTAATTCTTATACATAACAGGACGTCTGTTGCTTCTGTTGTCATAACAAAGGCGTGATGATGACCAGATATCTGAAAGAGATGTTTAATGTCATGAACACAGCTGCAAAAGCTGTATGATCTTGTGTAATTTTGTTTTTAGTGTGTTAGTAACTCTTTTTGGCGCTGCTTGAACCACTGCTCAACTTGAAGTCTGACTAATTGTCTAATCTATTAGGACAAATTCCATGTTGTCTGTTCAGTACTATGCCTGTATACATTCCTTCTTAATCTACAGCTGTGTTAAAATCACCTTTATTAAATTAAACTCAGACAACTGAGGTAAATTAGCGCCAAGAACAGATTTTAGTACCATTTCTGTAGAATCAGCCATGTACAAGTAAGTAGAACGTTAGTCCAGCAGAAACCTAAACTCATCTGTAATTTTCAGCCTTTTAGTCGCTCTAAGGTTCCTGTCTTCCTTCTCAGCTTTTCAGGGCTGGATCTTTGCAAATCCCTTTGCAAGACCATGTTGGGGTTCTACAGTCCAGATGTGAATTGTCAATATCGGCCTACTTACTGAATGAATTAGTACTTGCACTAGAAAGCATGTCCTTCATATGCTTTTAGTTGTATGGGAATTGAGCAACTGTTGTTTAAGTAGTGGAAATCCTCATACTTGTGTTGACGACAATTAGAATCTGTCCAGGAACAGAAGGAGTAAATCCACACAAGTTTGCTGATAGCAGCATTAAATGGGAATTTTTTTTTTTAATGCCAGCTGGCTCAAAAGTGAGTAACCATATGGTAATGGAAAGGCGTTACAAAGATTTTAAGTACATAAAAACCCAAGCAACTTAATATTAAAAATGAATTAGAGAGATGATCTGGGGACATACTTCAATCATAAAATCCATGACTGCATTGGTTTTACATTATTATACAAGTTATTTTTCTTTAAGTGGTGTCATTAATATGCTTGTGAGAAGTGTGTTAAACCCTTTTAGTACTTGCAATCAGAAACATATGTAATTTAAATAAAAATAATATTTGAAAGGCAAAGAGGCTAACTCATTTTTTTACATCCTTAAGAATATGGAGAGTATTGAGGAACTTGGGAATTCTCAGAACTGACCCCATTTCGTGCAAGCTGCTATTGGTGGTACTGCTGCACACTTACATGCTTAAAAAAAATTGAAATGAGCAATACTTATTTCTGTGATAAATAACAAAGCTTTTAAGAAAAATTAGACATCATCATTCCATAAATTGAAAGAAAAAAAACCCAGATGAGTTGCTATGAAGCTAAATGTTAAAGGCAATTACTTTTAGTGATAAAACTTTATTGGCTACATAACCTATACCATAAGGATAGTAGTGTTGAATACTGAGAGTTGTCCTGGTTGTTAGATATCCATCTTTTCTGTAGAAGAGTTTGTGTGAAGTCAGTCTTCAGGTACCTGGCAAGTATGTTTGGAGGAGGTTTGAAATTTCATGTTGGAATGGTATTTTGAAGAAAACTTCAATTTGACATTGTTCAAAACAATACATTTACTGAAATCTGTGGATGAAGAATGCTAATGGTTACCAAGGGAAGCGGAACATGTATCTTCAATGACTCTTTAGTGATTGAATATAATTGTTTCTTGGAATTGCTTTTATTAATTTAGATTTAGTTATTGTGATATTATATTTCAGAAAAATATATAGATGGCTTAATGAATAGCTGAATCAGTTTCGTGAATTCTGTTTCGACACATAGTTGTGTTGCTGTACTGATTCCTTATTAACCTTGGTTCTTTATTTGTTGCAGTTAGACTGTGCATGAGAAATGCTTCGTAAAACGAAATGTTAGGTGCTTCTTATGTTAGTGTCTCATATAAAAACCCGTGAAACAAGTTCATTGAAAATAAGATGCATTGGAGTAACATTAGCCACCTCTTACTGTTCTTACTTTTCAGTAGTATTTGGTGAAGATGTGGCCTTTGGTGGAGTCTTCAGGTGTACAGTTGGCTTGCGAGACAAATATGGTAAGTTAACTTTTAAATCTGACATTATTTTCATATTAGCATCTCTGTTCTTTTTTACCCCTTTATGGTTTGTGGGAGAAGAGAAGAATGTGTGGGAGAGAAGCCTTGTAAGTGGACAGCTGTTTTCCTTTCTGTCCGTGGAAACAGAAAACCAGGTGTCCTCAAACCAGGACAATGTGTTACCATTTATGTAAGCTTTCAAAGCTTTCAAAACTTGCTGACGCAACTTCAGGAGTCTTGTATTTCTTCAGCTAACTTTATCAATATAACTTCATTTTTTTTAAATTGCAGTTGGACCAGATTCATCGTTGTGGCCCCATTTAATTACTGTAATAATATTAAAGCCTTTTAGCAACGATACATGGTGATGCTCTTTGGTCCTATCTGTCAAGAACTGTGAAGGAATTACGTTAAAATGGATGTAAACTCTTTGTTAAATATAGTATTTTCTAGCATGCCCTGGAAAGCCAATATAAAAATGATGTGTTATAGCTATGCTTGTGCTTCATCTAGAATGTGACTGGGTTAATTGTTTGGGAGACTCATGTGAAGGCATTCAGAGAAATGGTACAACCTTTGTCTCAAAGAATCTTGGAAGTAGCCTTTATAATTAGACAGGAAAAACAGGTTTGCAAAAGTATACGAGAAATAAGACGGTACTTAATCATCTCATACCTCAGACAGTTGAGGTGAGTTCAGTGGAAGAGGAAAAATAGTTAATTGCAGGAACTTCTTAATTTTTGTGGAAAACTTATTTTTAAAGTAAGTTTTAAATAGGGAGTTTCTTTAAAACTTGCAGGAGCTTTAAAAAACCTGTTGTGTGATCTGTGATTTAAATTAATCCATATATCGCGTTCATTTTGGAAGAAACATAGTTCTGCTATTTCTTGGGGACAGTCTCCTACAGTTCAGAATCAGTGGCTTCTAAGGAATGTCGGGGGAAGGAAAAGACTTACTTTCAAACCGTATGTTGTTGCACAAGTGTATAAGTGTCATATTCACAGTTCTTGATGGATAGAATTTAACCACCTAGTTAGTGATACCTGGCTGGCAAATCTAGAGGACTTTTCAAAGTCTTCACTATTCTTCCAGTTAAGTTTTTTCTTTGGTTGTCCATTTGGTGTGGTTTCATTCAGTACCCATTTTGCTGCGAGAAGTACTGTTGCCAGAATGCTAAAAAGAGTTAGTGTTTCACATATGGCACCCTAGGTAGTACGTAGCTGTTTACAGGACTTGGAAACCGGTTGTGGATGCAGTAACCTGACAGCTTTTAATTGTCTCCCCCACTGGGCTATTAAACGGAAGAAAAGGTTATAAAATGTTAAGTTTCAGCAGCTTACTTTCTTCAAGGCACAAAGATGACTGGGACTACTTGCGAGTGATTAAGTCTATTTCATTTTCCTCATCAGGATGAGATGAGTTATTGCTATCTTGGAGATCACCAATATCCACTTTTTTGGAGCAAACCAAAAACAGAGAGAAGAAACTTTCAAGAAGGTTTAGAAACATAACCATATTTTGTTGTCTTGTTTCTCTGCTTCAATTATTATGTGGATATTTTCTCACTCTCATGTTTGTATGTTAATGTTCAAATAGTTTGTATAGGACTTTTATTAGCAATGATCTTTAGTGCATGTTGAGGTTGAGTCAGAATTCTGTAACTCTGGTGTGATATATTAACTCTAGACTTCATGTGAAAATGAAACCTCTGAGACAACAGTTGGTTGCTGGAAACATGAGCAACAGAAGACTTCATTTGGGAAATAAGCAACAGGAGCAGATGGCTCCATAAGCAACCTTCTTGTTTTTTAGTGAACACCTCTGGTTTAAAAGACAAAAGGAACAAACTTTATATCATTAGAGTGTTGCTTTGAGGGTCATTTGTTGGTTTTCTTCGATGTAAGAAAGTCCTATAATATTGGAATGAAGGAAAGGCACTGTTTAATTCTTGTAGTAGCATTTTATGATGGTGTATTCAGAATTGTCAGTGCTGTTTAAAGACTCCTTGATAGCCCCTGCCCCAGAGTGCAGGGGGTACTGTTGAGATGGGTACTGTTGAGGGAGTGCAAAGAATTATTTACACTGTGTGTGTATGATAAGCAACAGTCACCTCAGCAGCCTAGCTAGAATCACATTTATTTTATGGGTATAAGAACAAAGATTTTTAATGAGATTTTTTGAGAAAGATATGACATGACTTTGGGAATATTTGACAAGAACTCCCTTAAAAGCATAAGAGACAACATAAGAAATTATGAAAGTGCTTATATGAACACAGAACAAGGGGTTATGAAAGCTGGTACTGCCATTTGATCAAAAGAGGTACTGACTTCCTTATAGTGAATAAGAGGACACATTTGGTAAGGAAAAAATAAGTAGTGCTCTTGTTTTGTGTGATTGTAAAATAAAATGGGCGGGTATATAAAGTTCTGGTGAGGTCAAATTAACAAGGTAGGAAACTATGTCTTCACGTTCATTCAGAGCATTTCAAAGATTCTCTTTGTGTGTTACCTGAAAGAGAAATTTGTAAAGCTTTTTGCCATTTTCCTACTTTAAAAAAAAAAGTTTGTCTTACAAGGTCATTGTAGAAAGATCTTCCTGAGATCTGTTTGTCTTGCAGATTCTGAAGTTTAGGTCCAGGTGAGAAGTGAACTGAAAATGTTTATAATGATTGAGACAGAAGGAGGTGGAGAAGGTATGACAGGAAAATAATTAAGAGTTCTTTATGCTGCCGATGAGGTGCCCATAAGTAAATGAAGGCAATATCTGAAATGCAGATATTTGGACAGAAAGAGAAGTCTGAAGACAAGGTGAATTTAGGAGTCATTCACATAATGATAATTCAACTTTGTAAGGCAGATAAGATGACACAGGTAACTTCTTTCTTCACTAATAGTGAGATCTTATAGAAAACAGGCAGTGGCTGAAGAGGGAATGGCAAAGATGAACTAGAGGATATACTGAAAATGTAATTACAACGCTGAGAAGAACCAGGAAAGACTGAAAACACAAAAATTGAAGGAATCCAAAACTTCAAGAGGGGTGTGGATATCAGTGTCTTAGAGATTAAGTAAGTTCTGGATGCAGTGCTTGTTTTATGCAAAGGTTAGAGTCCATGTAAAATAAGGAGGAATTCCAGACAGAACTGACAAACAAGCAACCTTATGGATCTTATGTGTACAAGGAAGATTACATGTACTTCCTGACTCTTCTTTCCCCGTTCCCCTCCTGCATTTGCCATCAACGTAATAATAGGAGATACAAGTGATATAATATGAGTTTGTTTCTATATGTTGATGTAAAATATGAAGGAATGAATATTGTTTTCTCCTCTCCTGGAAAACGGAGTTGTTTTCTTTTCTTTTTTGGTTTTGTTTTTTTTTTCCTGTACATAATGAAAATCACTAGGTGGCAGTCTATGCCTAGAAGTAGTTATTTTGATACAAATTGATAGTTCCTTTTCAAGCACTTTTATAGAGGTCAAGGTCTAAATATCACCTAATATAGTAGGGAGCATTTAGTATGTTAATACTCAGCAGTGCTACTATACAGATGTTGGTTGCTATCCAGACTGTTACTGAAGTCTCTCTGGAGAGAATGAGAAGAGAAGAAATTTGCTTTTAGAATAAATCTGTCATCAAATCTAAAACCTTTTTTTGCCAGGAAAGCCATTTTAAGCCTGAATGTACAGTAATGTTGTGATATAAATGCAGCTAGAGGCTTATGTGAAAGAAGTCAAGCTCATTGACTTTATAAGGAAATAAATCCTGACTTTTGATCAGTTGATTTTATACGCTACAAAGAATTTTGTTTGAAAATGTTTAATTGAGGAATCGTATGTAAACAAGTCAGTATGTGGAAGTTTTTTTTCTACCATAGATATGACTTAGCATAGTATGTTTGTTCCTATACATCTTGTATCAACATCTGAAATTGACAATGCCAGTTTTCTGGCATGGCTTTGCTGCTCGTGATCCTTCTATTGGTGTTAGTATGTTTTGCATGAACTGAATGCTTAGAAATCTATTGCTGTGTAATCCTCTGTCCTAGAAATGAGTAGACTCCCTGAAATTTTTATGTGGAGAGTTCCTTTCAGATAAGGTAAGGGAAATAAGTTTTGTACAGGTTTTTCCTTTGTCCCCTCCCTCTGTTCTTGCACACTGGACAGAGTATTCTTGTTTTATTTCTTATTTCCTTTCCCATCACCCCTGCCAGGTTTTTGATTGTCACCATTTTTTTAATTTTTTTTTTTTCTTTTAAAAAGGGTTGTATGTTATTTTGGTCTTTTGAAGAAAATGCTATCTGAATGAAATAGCTATACATTTCTCTTTAAAACTGCAGATGGATTTGAAACAATGATCTTGGAGTCTGAATACATGTGTCCTATTGCTTTGCCTGAAGCGTGACATAAAGTTGCAGTATATAAAGATCAGTATCATCCACATGACAAAAATACAGAAGAGATCAGAGGTGGGGATTAGATGATAGGAGGTAAAGAAATGGGAGGAAAAACAGAGGATAAGGTGAAAATGGAGAAAGTGGACAGAAGTAAAGACTAAGAAACATGAATAGCAGAAATAGTGATTGACAAGGAAGGCTGCTCAGAAGAATGCCAGAGCAGGTTTTTATTTTTGGTAACTCCCCAAAAAGATCCATCTAGCCTACTCTGGCCAAAAATGACGATTTTGAGATTATATATACACGGGAAGCGAAGTGTGTATGTAATACTTTTATTGAATACTCTTGCTGCCATCCTCCAAACACTTGCAGCTTGAGGGCTTCCTTATCTAGAAGTGCCTCTGTGTAGTCATCAGCCTCAGTAGAGATTTGTCTTTAATACCGTTCTGGTCTACACTTAAAAGAAGGCTCTGATGTGCACTTACTGCCATGTCAAAACTCTATCCTTAGCGAGGGTAAGGATCAAGAGCTTTCTGACTATTTCAAAGCTTGATATTCTGAGAATGTGGAATAGGATCAGTCCTTGCTCATAACTCTGAGAATCCAACAGAAGTAAAGATTGGCTTGACAGGTCTTTCCCTGTAGCAGCGCTTTGGGGAGACTTAGGTTTTTTTGGTTTATATGTTCACTTTTATAGATGAGATTTCGGTAGGTGGTAGGAACCAAACCCACAAGAATTGGAAGAATTTAAAAAATTGAAATCTTAGATTGAATTATTGCCCATGTTTGTTGTCATCTCAAAAAGTACTACACATCTTTAGTAATTCCTGTCTCTGTGCTAACAAATATTTACGTACAGGCTTTCCAGTACTGGACGTTTGTAGGTCTACAGCTGTTTGTACATCTTCTCAGTTACATGCAGATGTCTTACACAAATGGATGCATTTGTATGTACGTGTTTGGATAATATGTTTCAGTGAAGTTATGTTTCACTCAGAAGCTGGAAAGATTATTAAGTTTGTCAAAAAATTTGCACTGTAGAGAAGGAAGTTGACCTAGTAAAGAAACATGAAGGACAAGAATTTAGTTTTTCTTGTTACTAAGATTTCATACAAGTTAGGATGGCCAGGGAACTAGCTGTTTCCCTTTAGAACAGCAATCACGGAACCACAGAATTTTCAGAGTTGGAAGGGACCTCTAGAGATCATCTAGTCCAACTCCCCTGCTAAAGCAGGATTGCCTAGAGCACATTACTCAGGACTGCATCCAGGCAGGTCTTGAAAATCCCCGGAGAAGGGGACTCCACAACCTCCCTGGGCAGCCTGTGCCAGTGCTCTGTCACCCGAACCATAAAGAAGTTTTTCTGTGTATTGGAACGGAACTTCCTATGTTCCAACTTGTGCCCATTGCCCCTCGTCCTGTCACTGGAAACCACTGAAAAGAGTGTGGCTCCATCCTCCTTCAACTCAGACTTTAGATATTTGTAAGCAATAATAAGGTCTCCCCTCAGCCTTCTCTTCTCCAGGCTAAAGAGTCCCAGCTCTCTCAGCCTTTCCTCATAAGGGAGATGGTCCAATCCCTCAATCATCTTAGTTGGCTTATGCTGGACTCTCTCCAGCA
>NW_009648955.1:1468533-1474296 GCF_000708025.1 Charadrius vociferus
CTCATCTAGCCCACACTTCCTCAGCTTCCTAATGAGAATGTTATGGGAGACAGTGTCAAAAGCCTTGCTGAAGTCAAGGTAGATGACATCTATGGCTCTCCCCTCATCCAGCCAACCAGTTATAACATGATAGAAGGCCATCACATTGGTCAAGCATGATTTACCCTTGGTAAATCCCTGTTGACTACTTCCAATAACTTCCTGTTCTGCAATGTGTTTGGAGATGACATCCAGAAAGAGTCGCTCCATTACCTTCCCAGGTACAGAGGTGAGACTAACTGGCCTGTAGTTCCCTGGGTCCCTGGTAGTGTACATAGCTTTATGTCTCTCAAACTAAGCAGATTGCAGTTCATTTTAGGGACTGCTTTCCACAGTATATGTGATGTCTAATGAGACCTCATTAGAGCTTTTCATGTTCCTGCTAACGTATCTGAAAAAACGGAGTAAAAAAAATAATTTTGAGTGTAGTCCTCTGAAAGTAGTCTTGAATTGCCAACCTAGCAGCAGTTAAGGAATTTGGAAGAAAGACGGTCAGCAGGTGAAAGTGTGAAAAATCCCTTTCTCCTGACAACCAACTTGCAGAGGGTCACAGCGGCTTCAGGAGCTAGCAGGTTAAGTGCAATCACATTTGATCAATGCTGGAATGAAAGAATGATGTTGGGAAGAGAAGATGTGTTTCTGGAATTGTGGGAGGCAAGGAAGGACCGTTAGATCAGTGCCTGTAAGTTGGAACTTTCTGTGAATGGTGAATTTGGGTAGGAGAAAGAGAGACTTATTGAACTGGAAAGAGGTTCTATTTAATTAGAGGAATGAGAGCTTGCTTATAGGGAGTGCTCTCACACATCAGAATAAAAATAGAAGTATTGGTGATCACTCACCTCTAGAGAATAAGGTAATTCCAGTGTGATGGAAACAGGTAGCTCATGGAATCCTGAAACAAATCATGTAGAACACCTTCACATATAAATAAATTCAGTGTTAAACAAGTTGGGGGTGAGTTATAGAAATGATAGGCAATGTTGCTAAAGGTTTTACAGCTTCAGAAGTTGCATGAGGCAAAGGGTGCTGGAGGATTTGAAAAGTTCAAGGAATCACTTCTGTGATATCTTTGGAAAAAGTTTTAAAAGAAATTACAAAAGTGTCTAGAAGTATCGTCAGTCTTCTGCACAGTCAGCTTTGAATTGGGTATGGATGTGCTGAATCCGTGTGTTGGTACCCCACATAAATAGATTTTTAATATGAAATTGGAAAAATGTCATTCTTGGTAAGGGAAGTTTTAGTCTAAATATTAGGTGTGTAGGATTAATCTTGGCAAATCCACCATTTAAAAGCTGTATCTGATATAAGCAAGTAGTTTAGGCTTCCTTCAGGTTCCCTATCAATTCTAGCAGGGACTTTGTGCTGCCTTTTCAAGAGTATTTAAGACTTAACTGTGATCATAGAATCATTTAGGTTCGAAAAGACCTTTCAGATCAAATGCAACCACTAACCTAATACTGCCAAGTCTACCACTAAACCATGTCCCTCAGCACCACATCTACACTTCTTTTAAATACCTCCAGGGATGGTGACTCAACCACTTCCCTGGGCAGCCTGTTCCAATGCTTAACAACCCTTTCTGTGAAGAAACTTTTCCTAATATCCAATCTAAACCTCCCCTGGTGCAACTTGAGGCTGTTTCTTCTTGTCTTATGCTTGTTACCTGGTAGAAGAGACTGACGCCGCCTCGCTACAACCTCCTTTCAGGTAGCTGTAGAGAGCGGTAAGGTCTCCCCTCAGCCTCCTTTTCTCCAGGCTAAACAACCCCAGTTCCCTCAGCCACTCCTCATAAGACTTGTGCTCAAGACCCCTCACCAGCTTCATGGCCCTTCTCTGGATGTGCTCCAGCACCTCAATGTCTTTCTTGCAGTGAGGGGCCCAAAACTGACCACAGTGCTCAAGGTGCAGCCACCACAGTGCTCAAGGTGCGGCCTCCCCAGTGCTCAGTACAGTGGGATGATCACATCCCTAGTCCTGCTCACCACACTATTCCTGATACAGGCCAGGAGGCTGTTGGCCTTCTTGGCCTCCTAGGCACACTGCTGGCTCATATTCAGCTGTCGACCAATCCCCAAGGGTCAACATCCGCCAGGCAGCTTTCCAGCCATTCTTCCCCAAGCCTGTACCGCTGCATGGGGTTATTATGATGGAAGTGCACGACCTGGCACTTGGCCTTGTTGAATCTCATAACATTGGCCTCAGTCTATGGATCCAGCCTGGCCAGATCCCTCTGTAGAGCCATCCTACCCTCAAGCATATTGACACTCCCACCTAACTTGATGTGGTCTGCAAACTTACTGAGAGTGCACTCGATCCTGTATCACACAGCAGCCTGCATTTCTATTTCATGGCATGTCTTTCTATTTGCCTCTGAGGGGGTCTCAGTGACTGCTTCAGTTAGATTTCTAATATGTGGACACCTGATTAGATTACCTTAGAAGTTTTTGAGCTATCGGAAATTATTTTTGGACTGAAAGAGTAGTGTAAATGAGTTTTTTTTAATGTTCAGTAGGTAATACTTGAATAATGCCATGTTCGTTCACTTGCAACTATTTGGAAATATGCGTAGAACATGAATACTTTGAATGGGAATTTTTATGTCAAAGATTCCCTCAGTTCCTGGAGGATGCCACTGTGGTGCCGCCTACCAGAAGTGAGTGCTTGCCCAGGGTAGAAGAGACTTGGCCTCAGTTTTGTCCCTCAGGTGTTCTGAACTTGCTCCTGAAAGAGTTGACTAAGATATCAAAGCTGATCTCTGGAGATGCAGCAGAAATGGTTTTGTCAGCATTTGTTCTTTTGAAATGTTTTGGAATGCATTTGGTTTTTGCTCATGTGATACATTTGTCACTGTTTGGGATCCTCTGTGTGATAGCAGGGCGAACAAGAGGAAGATAGGTTTCCGCCTTTCTGGATTAATGTCCCATTGCTGGTTGGAGGCTCTTTCACTCATGGCTTTTATTTTTGTCTTTTGTGATTTCTTTTAGCCTTTCTGTTTGGTCTCTGTTATTGCTGTCCTCCTTGTTTATCAGTGCTTACTGCTCACAGCAGCTCGTGGTACTCTCATACAAAGTCAGTTAGAACAAAATGCTTTTCATAAAGTTTCTGTGTAATACTGCTAACGTGTTCTGGACTGATGTTTGCTGCCTTTATTGGCAGTGTGGTGTTGACTGTCAGTTTGTGGCATGCTTTAGTCCCTAAGTCCTTTCTATCGTACTGCTGTGTAGCCAGTAATTGCTTCTTTTTGGGTTGGACACTTCATAAAATGAAACTCAGTAAGAACAACTGGGTGTCACTCCTATATGTAGGATAAACCAAAATCAATTTCAGATCATTTCCTTTCAGGTCATTCTGAATATCATACATGGCTGGAGACATTCATACATGCAGACAGTAGTAAATAAGCAGCTTCAATGTTTTCCTCCTTACTCATTTTTCATAGCTAAAATAGATTTCCTCACATGGAGTAAAAAGGATGCAATAAGTATGCACATGAAACTTGAAATTTAATTGTTTTCTTTACCTATTATATTCAAACATATAGGCTTATTTTATAAATAATCCTTGCTATGTTTTATTATTTTCATGCAGCTGGAAGGGTAGATAAAGTTGGTAGGAGTTTTTTCTTTCTTCCAAACCATATTAAAAAAAAAAAAAAGTGTGAAATGGATGGGGAACAGATTTTGAACAGTAATTAGTGTCTGTTCAATCAGTCCAGGATGTTTTCTTGTAAATTGGAAGAAGAAAAGGAAAATCAAGAGAAGGAATAACACTTGTATTGAATCCCATGAGGGTTGGGGGAGTTGAATCAAAGATTTCCCTTGTGGAAAATTTCAAACACATCAAAAAGCAAGTGGCTGAACTGCATATGAAACCACAGTTATAGCGAGAAAATAATATCCGTATGTCAGGATGACCTAGCCACATTAGCAATCAGATGGATGCTTTAAAAATGATTTTATTTATCACTTCCATATTTGTTTTTTCCCTACTTTCTGCCTGCCGTACAGAATTAGATCTCTGAAGCACAGGGTATGTTTTGGGACAGATCAGCTTGCAAAGGCTGTTCTTAGCCTTCCGTGATGGAGATTCCCTGGGTTCCCTACAGTCCCAGTGTGGGGTTATTCTTATGGTTTGAAGCTTTTTCATATTGATTAGTTTTATCTGGACAGTTGCTGCAACTTAAGGACATGGGCCATCCAGAACTGGACGCATTACTGTGGCTCTTACTGAGTGAAACCTGGTTGCTTACAGCTTGCTTTGATAAATCTCATAATGCTAGCTTGTCTTGCAGCAGTAATGTTTATTTCCAATGTCTGATCCACTGTAATCCCTGGTTGTTATTCTGTAGACCTTGTGTCTAAGGTGTAAAGACCTGTGTGAGTTTTCAGAGAACGCTTCATTCTCAGTGAGTCATTTGTTTATAGGCCAATAAAGTAATTCAGGGGTTTTTGTTTATTTGGCCAGTAGATGACTGTACCTAGCCATGCCCAAGGGACACCAGCCTTTCTAAAATTATGGTAGTCATTTTTTGAAGAAAAATATCTACTCGAACACTGTGTTGTTTTATGAGTTTGAGCTGTAGAAAACTCCTGAAGACAAGTTCTATGTTCAAGTGAAATGCCTATGGGGGAAAATGTGGATGAGAAGATAAGGTTGTCCCCAGGTTGTTACGGTATTTGGTGAAGTTTCTTGGCTAAGAACTGGATATGCTTAAAAAAATTGCTTAATGTCATGACAGCTTTTAGTAGCATGAAATAACAGGAGAATCTTTTGAAGCTGAGATAATAGAGGTAGATATAATGGTTGTGGTTTTTTTATAAATCTAATAATTTGCCTCCGAAATCCATAAAATACTTTCAAATATTTATATTGTAAATCTCTTTTGTTAGTGATTTCAGGAAACTGTTTATTGTGGAGACTTCACAGCACGTAACTGGTGAGGGAGCAGAGGTCTATGGAGGTTCTGGGTCTGTTCTCGTGGTGCCAAGCATTACAGTGCAAGGGCAAGAGGTACAAGAACACAATTTGGATGGACTGGTTGGGCCTGTAATGCAGTGTATTAAGGTAGTGTGTTCTGCCTCCCAGAAGCTACTAGTGGTTGTGTATTACTACAGTTGGGGAGGTGCTGGTCCCTCCTAACATACTGCACGTGGTAGAATGAAGTAGTTCAGAATTTTCGATGTGGTGGACTTAAGCTGAGAGTGGAACAAATGACTAGTTGTGTATAGATTGAGTAAAACATAAGTGGTCTGGAGTTTGGTTATCCTTATTTCTTTGTGGATGGATTTAAGCGCAGAATTCTGCAGCTTGCTTGCCTGGTTCTTCCAGAGCGGTTTGGCAAGATCTGGATTTTGTTCTGATTCATATAAAAATCTTTGAACAGTAACATCTGGAGAACGTGTTCCAGACTTATTACACAATAGTACATTTTGTTCATTTTCATCTTAAATAGCCAATTCTTTTCTTAAGATTTACAGTTAGGAAAAAAGAAAAATTATTTGAGAACTTGATACAATATAGTATGTCCTTTTACACCGTGTCTGTGGGATATTGATATAAAACGGTTTGTGTCAGAGCTAAATAGAACTTATTTTAGGTTTTGGGTTTTTTTTTTTAATTATTCTGATAGTGGGCCTGGTGTGAAAACAATATTTTATTTGTTTGGGAGTTACTAATATTTATTATGTTTCTTTTTATATGTTGTAAACCTGTTTGAGGGAAAGA
>NW_009648955.1:1474308-1496945 GCF_000708025.1 Charadrius vociferus
GGAAAGAGAAGGGATATACTTTTTAATATAGAACCTGATACTCAGTACAGAGCTTAAAAAAGCTGTTCTAATGCATTTTTAAGATATTTCAAGATACACTGCTGGACAAAAAAGTACGTGGTGCTGAACTTCATAAAAATGGAAGTTTTCACTTTGGAAAATGCTTGCAGTGAAACATTTAAAAGTAATATTTCAGTAATATAGCATCAAAGAGGATGAAACTTTGCGTATTAAAAACACGAGATGGAATCAATGAGCATGACTAGTATTCACAATCTGCGTTAATACCAGGTCTTCAAGCACAGTTCATGTACCTTGTTTTAGATGTCAGTCTTCATGCCTTTACTATTTCTTAGGTGGAAGTTAGTGATTCTCAATTTCTTTGGTTAGTCCTGTGATCAGTATGCACTTTGTTCCGTTTGTACTTGTCAAGTGGGACTAATTTAGTATATCTGCTGTTTTTTCTGCCTCTGAGGTTGGTGATAAGATTCTGGTAATTATCACCACTTCAGTTTAAGAAGGTACTGCAGACTTTATTACAGGGAGTAGAATACTCAGAGTTTTCTTGGAAGTAATTTGCTTGAAGCCTAAAACGCTCAAAAAGGTCAAGGCTACCCCCCCAGTCCAGTCAATTGTCTAAGCAGCTTTGCAGCAGAAGCACTTTGAGAAGCAGGTTAATCTTAATTTAACTTGATTCAGGGCTATCTTCCAGTGACCAGGCTGACCTATCACAGTAGTCAGTTATTATAGAAGATCTCCTTTCTTTTTAAATTGCAGAAACATTAAATCCTAAAAACTTGGTAAAAAGTTTTCACACTTGTATGGAAGCACCAAGTATAGGTCAATTTATTGATTTTTCTAGTGCACTTGCTTTGCATTATCAAGGGACAGGCATGGTTACAAGGGAGATTCATAAGATGGTTTTCATTACTGCAGATAGCTGGTCAGTCAGCACTTTGTTCTTTAGCAGCATTGAATCCCTGCTTTTGTGTTGAGAACAGTTGCTTCACAATTTAGGGTAGATCCAGCAGGCTTTCAAATTTACTACAAAGTATTTCTACACTACTGATACCAAGGAGTGTGGGAGAGGGTGCCTTGTATTTGACAGTTTTGCTTATTCCTCGGTTTGTCATCCAGATAGCGTACCCAGCCTATTACAGCAGAATTTTCATTAACATGTTGTAATACTTCACTTTGGTAACTGTTATGTCTTTTCCCGTTGGATCTCTTGTTGTGTCATGTAACGTTGCAGATAGTCTGAAAATGCGCAGAACTGACCTAAGCCTCTTAAATAAAGCTGATCTATTGTCCCTTGGTTATACCCACATGTAAGTGTTTGGTAGACATCCATTTTAGGGTGTATTTTTGCAAGTAAGCGGTCTGTCATCTGATGTAGCTTTGCACGTTTAACTTTGTAGTCAGTTATGCTTTTCTGCACGTGTGCTTCTCGCACAGCACATTTTTTCTGTGGTTGAGCAAGGAATGCTATTAATCATAGCTGGAGGAATGCTTGAATGCCTTGGTGCAGTTAGGCATCGCACTTTTTTTCTTTAGGCTGATACAACTGGGTATAGGAGCCAGATGATCAGAAGGAATTCAATGTGGAGTGGGCTACCTGCGTAGTCATCAGTAAAAAGAAATTCTGGTGAGCAGATCTGCCACTTTGATGTGAGCTGCTTACCGAATATTTTTCTACCAGCGTGGAGCTGAATCAGTGCTATTTTATCAATGTCAGGAAATGCTTCCATCAGCAGGACAGGTACAGACATAAGAAGTTTGGGCAGTCAGCATGTAACTCTGCTTGGGGCTGTTAATGAATCGTAGAATAATAAGGGCTGGAAGGAAAAGACCTTGAAGGTCATCTGGTCCAAACCGGTACTCAACGTAGAGCCAGTTTAGGTTGGTTGTGGTCTTGTCCAGGTGAGTTTTGAATGTGTCCAAGGAAGGAGCTTACACAACCTCTCTGGGCATCTTGTTCCAGTATTTGGCTGCTGTCACAGTAAGGTTTTTTTTCCTGTTACATCATCAGTTTCCCTTTTTGTGGTGTTCTTTCACCTATCACTGTGTACCTGAAAAGAATCTGATCATCCCCCTTGCTTATACTACTGCTTGGCTGCTGTTTCATCATTGAAGGATTAAACGACGTGCAAGTTTACTGGCATTCAAAGCTATGCCGTTGTGCCATATGCATTAACCTCCCCTGGCCCCTTCTGTTCCCCCTTCTTCCTTGAGAAAGGCAGATAATTACATAATATATTTTAATATTTCTGGCTTATGCTTTAGCTTTTGGTGGGATGCTACTTTGTGACAAATGACAGGAAAGCTGGGGAGAGGACCAAAAAAAGTTTTTCCTATTTGCTTCAGGATGGTAGAGCTATTTGTAAATAAATTTTCCTGGGTCCTCCCTCATCCAGAGAGCTGTAAGCCTGACGGTTGACTAAATGCTTAATTTTATGTTCGTGCTGTGAACAGCTTTAAGAATTTACTAAGTTTTCCTAGAAAGCAAGTTTCCTTTCCTTCCAAACCCTCAATTCAGTGAATGCCCAGATTACGCGAATTCATAGATAACTGAGGTCACTCCCAGTCCATGGTAGTGTTTTCTTTGTACTCCAGCAGTTCTCCTGGCTCTGATATAGTTATTGAGAGTGAGGGTTAAATAAAACTGCAGTAAACATGCTTTTCTCCTAGGGGAATCTTGGGGGAGAGGAGGTGAAAGTGCAGTTTGGATTTATGGAGCTCTTGGAAGAAAAATGTACCGTCTTAAGTAAGAGAATGATGTGTTGAGAACACTTTGAGCTAGAACTGCTAGTTCAAATATTCTTGTCTGTTCAAATGTATGAATGCCTTGGCATTAGTAACTGGGGAAGACTTAAAAGGAAAACTTACCCTTCAGCTATTTTCAATTTCCAATTTACTTGAAGTATTCTTCAGAAATGTTGGCTATGTCAGTGGAATAAATGATAAACCTGTGAGGAATTCCTGTTCTTACCAATTACCTGTCGGAACAGGTGTCCTTTTCTTTGGGCAATACTGTGGTGATTAGTGCTTCAGAAGGGTCCAATTTTTGTGCAAGTGATAGGTTTTTTTTTCTTTTTTCTTTCCTCCCCAAAAAGAAGCTTAATTAAGACACCTGTAAAGAAGTGAAACTGAGTAAGAGAGATTTATCTGTCATTTGACTTTTATAAACCTTTTGTCTAGAATAAGAAGTTGGGTCTTTTGTTGCACAGTAGAGCATGATAGTGGATTTTGCAGCAGCAGAAAAGGAAGCAGCTAAATTAGTTTGGTGCATGCAAATCTCCATTCTGACCCTGTTCTCAGTCACTCACAGATTTCTGAAGTACCTTTTTTTTTTTTTTTTTTGACTGATTCATGTATCTTATTCACATAACGTGACTTTTTGGAATATTTAAGGAAAAAGTGATGGCAATCTGCTATGGAATTAGTTGCTATTTAATGGAAATTTGAATGAATTTTTCATTCAAAGTAACTAAAAGTTGAACTTCTTTTGAAAGCATACGCTGCGTATACACTGATTTTTTTTTTTATTTTTTTTTTCTTGTATGCGTGTGGATATATATGTGTTTCTCTTATAACAGACCCAACTCATTGCACTTGACTTGAGAGTTTAAATTGACTTAAATGGGGGCTGAGACCTGGTTGCTCAGCTGTGTAGTTGGCTGAGCTATGCCAGAGGTATGGCTGAGCCCTTGAAGCCTGCTGCGAATGTCTGGGCACGCACAAATGTTCTTGGCTCACACTGCGCAACTCATGTAGGATACAGAATTGGGGAAGAACAGGAGAGGAGTAAAGCTCAATTCTGTAAATTGTTATTCTACACACAGTAGGTAAAATTCATCATAAGAAGTTACAAGCTATTTGCGTATGAAATCCTTTTCATTTCATGTAATTACTTTTTATCTGTTAGGTAGGTGGATCGATCTATTGGGCAGCTCTGGAAAAAGCAGCTTTTTAAATGGCATGGCACGTTAGCGTGCAAGGATGCAAGACTGAGAGGTAAACAATCTCTGTGTCGGTGAAACTGAAGCCTTACTTTGGACAAGTAGATTTGTAGTTTGCATTATTCAGCTTGTAAGCTACCGTGTTTTTACTAATATTCACTATAGAGGAACAGTGCCCATTGCGCACCCTTTTTTAAAGCTGAAGACCTGCGACTAGGATGTCAATAGAAGAAGTGGCAGAACAAATTGATTAAAATTAATAACAAATTATTAGAACTGTTTAGTGTTCACCTAGGAGCTCTGAAAGAGCTGAATATGAATTTACCAAAGTACTTGCTGGGATGTGTGCCCTTTCACATGCTATCAGAGAAATGGAAGATAACAAGTGTCACCAATTGTAGAACAGGGGTTAAAAGGGATTGTGGGACCAAGAAAGTCTGAATACTGGGTAAATAGTGTTAAATTATGTTAAGGAATAGAGTTAGTAGACTTATGTAGATGTACATCTATGAAAACTCCTAGATATTCTAGGATTAGAATAGGTCTTTAAAGGCAAGACTGATTTGAAATTAGTCATTTCTATTTGAATTTTCTACATGAAGTCCCCAGAGCATAGCAAAGAAGCTAATCTGCTGGGACTTCCTTTTCTTTCCGGTCCTCTGTTTCTCCACATGCCTTCATGGTTGTTGCAGTTGAAGACAGAATATATTTAGCTTGTTGGACTCTAATTTGGCTTCTAATGGATGTTTTAAATGGAAGTTAATGAGGTCATGGGGACAAATAAAATGCTGCCCCAGTATATTGTTAATACTACTCAGTACTGACATCTTTTAAGATGCCTTTTATTAATACGAGTGATGTAGAAGTATCTTAAAAACAAACCAAAACACGCTCCTTTGACTAAATCACCAGTAGTACTCCTTAAACCACTCCAGTCATCCAACGTAGGCTCTTGCAGAGTGCTGTGAAATTACTCAGACTCGGAGCCTTGGGTGGTGTATTAACATTATAGGAGATCTGATATTGTTTGAATATCTCGTTTTTTTTGAAGTTAAATTGAGACAGGAATGTGTTTCATTGCAGATACTGAAATCTGAAATACTTTTTTTTTCCTGACTGCTTGGAACAAATAAAGATGAAGAAGGCCAAAACATTAATGCAGAATAATTGACTACATATGTCTGTAAACATGTTCTGTTAGGTTGCTATGAGACTTTTTAGTCTTGGAGGACAAGAAGATGACTGTAAGACTGCCTTAAAGCTTTTGTCCTGGAGACATAGGGTCAGTAGTAATTTGAACATTTGTGGGGTAATTAACTCTTTGTTCCAAAAATTACAAAGATCGATCTTTTTTTTAATTTAAGTAAAAATAGATCACGGGAGGATGAAGTAATTGTTTAAAATTTGCTTTTAATCAAATACTGCTTTTTCCATAATGTTTTTAATCTCTTCAGATTTACCTTATTAGGCAACACTTCTAATGTGTTTATTCACTTGCTTAATGTGCATTTAATCTCTTTCCTGAGTTTTGGGGATGGAGAGATGAGAAGAATCATCCTTTTTTTCACATAGCCCTATTTGCCATATTGCTTCCCTCACCGCTTGGAAAAGGGCACCAACCTGTTCAGATGGCTGGGACTAGGGATGTTTATAAAGCCGGGCAGGTTAATTGAAATGGACACCAGCGTAACGTCTTTCTTCAGAGGCTGACGCACCTGGTTTCAGATAACGTAGAGGTACCGCTTTCACCTGGAGTGACAAGTCAGCTTGCGGAGTTTCTGTGAGCTTGTTTTGAGCTGCGTGGCTGACGCAAGTAATAGGAGAAGAGTACATTTTATGAAATGTTTCTTCATTGGTACGGAAATGAAATACGGAAAGACAAAGTACCTCCGAGTTATTTGTCCGCTTGAGTCAGATTTCAGCTGAGTGAATGGTTTGGAAAAGATGATGTGAATGGCTGTTTATCAAAATTGACTTCCTTTTCACATTTTGAAAAAAATGTGAAAAATAAAAAATGTGAAATAACTAAAAATATATAGGCTTAATGCCTTTAATTTTTCAGTGTTTAAATAATTTATATTTGTTTTAGTAATGATTTTCATATTGAATAAATATAGGAGGTTAAAGCCACGCCATATGATTTTTAATGTTTGAGGAAATGAATAAATATGTTTTATTCTAATGATGTACCTTTTTGTCTTAAAAGGCTAGATTTTATTAAAGAAAAAAACCAACAACCCAACCCTTGAAACTCTATCCAAGGCTTGTTTTCCCATCTAATGAACAATAAAGTCCTTTAGGTTTTGCTTTTAAGAAGCGATCAGTACTGTTGTTGTACATGTAAAATCAAAACCATTCCTGAGTAATGAATCTCATTCAGTGACAATTACCTGGTTCTTTCTTTGTGGTTTTAAGCCATAGTGCTTCAGGATTATGTCTTTAATCCTCAAAGTCCAAATTAGGTGCTTCAAGCCGATCATGTTGTAACTGTCATGTTGTATTTCACATTTGCTTTCATTGATTCTCTTTTCATTTATGTCATTGTACTCCATTGATAGCAGCATGCTGCCTCTCATTTAATATCACAATAGTATTTCAGCAGTTTTGTTAGGATGTCTTTTATATTTTGAAGCATAGAGGCACAAGCTAGTGGGGTGGTTCTAACAGGCTTTTGAAGTCACTCACCTATCACAAATTGATACTAATTAGTTTTCAAGTTTTACAGGATTGTTCAAATATGTTTCAGTTTTTGTGTGCTATAAAGTTATTTACAGAACTAATATATAAGGCAATTTCAGTGTACTCCAAAAAATCTGTTAATAAAGAATAAGATTAGGTAAGTATGGTATGATCTGACTTCTGGGCACTTCTCAATAATCTGTTTTTTTTATTCTGCTCAGACATAAGTCTATTTATGTAGGTAAAGTTTTAAACTAGATGTAACTGCATTTCAGTAAATCAGTATGTGCTAAAATAGAGTAGAAATTCATATGAAGAAAAGAAGGCCAATTGAATATTTAGATTTCAATATAGTAATGCCAGGCTTTGAAATTTAATGTGAATTTCCCTTTTTTCGTTTTTTCTTCTGCCCCCCCCTCCCCCAGTCTCTTCTGTAGTCATATTTTTCCAGTGTTTTCTTTGCTGGTCACGTACTGTATCAAATTATCATGTAAGCAAATTAAGTGAAATGTATTGATCTGCCAATAGACTTAAGAACTGGGAAACTGTAATATGTCTTGGTAATGTTAATGCATTTTTAGTTTATTAAAATATAAGCTGTTTTAAATTAAAAACAATAAATGCATCGGTTGAAAGAGGAGGGAAATAAGATCTGTAATTCATGGCACACTAGATTAAATCGAAAGGAGGGAAGGAGAAGTTTGCCAACTGTTTATAGTTTTACAGACAGGTATGGGTACAGGGACGGCTCTTAGGGTTGCATGTAGAGCAGGGCTTCCCCACCTTCACAGGTGATGGTAAGGCCTGGGGCAACTACACATGTGCATAGGTGGTTTATGTTCTCTTTCCTTGACCATGATGCCCGTCAGTGGAGGGAGTGCACCAGAGGATGCTGTATAGTTTGGGAACTGAGACTACAGCCATCCTTCAGGATTGGGAACAATTTACATAGTATACACTCTCTCTAGGTTCAAAAATAATCTTGCGTTCTCCTTGTTATATGTGAAAGATGAACTCAGGGATTGTTTGCTCCAGCCATTTTGTGTGTCGATGACATGAGCAGGGCTATGTAACTTAGAAAAACAACTCCTTAAAAGGAGAAAAATGTGAATCGAGTCTGTGATAGGCTAACTGGTTGTGAAAGAATGTGCGCCCTAAAGTACCAAACCAATGGGAAAAGGGGACAGATCTTGGGCAATTGGGAGAAGGTATAATTACTTGAAGTTTTATAACTAAGTGTGCTCTTTTTGAGATGCACTTTTCTTGAATAAATTTTTATCTTTGCTTCAAAGACTTTGTCCTCTTTACATTTTTATCCATGAGCGAGTGTTTCTCACATTATAGAAGTTCTTTTGTCTTTCCATGGCATTATTTTCCTTCATCTGATGGGATTAGTTTACTGATCTATGTACTCTGTTGAAATGGGACTAAATAGCCCTGAAAGCCAAAGTTTCTTATTTTGCATGGGAGAAGCATGGTACTGATGTAACTGAAACCTTCAGCTGTTGTCAGCTCTTCAGGGAAGATGTGATTCCTGTGTGAAGCTTTTTGAAATGATTTTTGTTAATTCTTGGCAGTAAAGCCAAGACACAATTGATGTCTGTCTGAAGTGAGTATAACTTAATTACGAGGAAAATAAAACCAAGTTACATCTTTTCTAAATATCTTCCCCACGTCTGGGTTTCCCAGAGCATTCTGTCTTTCTGCTACTTGGAATGAAAATCTTTCAGGGGTGGGGCTGTTTTTCTGCAGTGACATTGCCAGACACACTGGTAGTACCAGTAAAGAAAGACTAGAAATATACAGACTAGTAGGGTTACTGCAGCACGCTGGTAAAATAAATACCCAGCAAGAATAAATGGCAGAGCTACAAACTTACTGCCATTCGCACTTCCTATGCTATTTTGAGTCTGAGCAACTTTTGAGCACAGTACCTGCAGAGATGATTATTTTTCTTCTAGGAGATATGAAACAAAGTACAGATGACCCACATCTGAAAATTACTGAGATCAGTTTGCTCATACACTTTGGAAATGAGAGCTAGCAGGTTTTTCTACTTGTAAAAGTACCACTTTTCTCTGATCTGCGAGATACTTCGCTGTGATTCAGAGTTGATCAGGGTAATATTGGGTGTGTTTGACAGCCACATGAAAAACCCCTACTTTCTCTCAAAAGCTATGCAGTAATTCTGTTAATCTGGAATTCAGTTTTAATTACTGAGCTGGCTGCAGTGACAATGCTGTGCTGGGTGATGTGTGGAGATGAAATACGTGTACTTAAAAGATTTGTAAAACAAAATGCCTCCCTTTAGTATATCGTAAATACAGCTGTGGGTAATGGTTCTGCTCTTATACCTTTTGAAAACCTTTTGTTAGCTTCCCTTTCTCTAGTTCATTAACTTGCAGCTATTGAAATTAGAAGTCTTCACAGTAATGGCTTTCCTAATAATTAATTGATTGGTTTGGTCTTTCTTTGATTAGTTAGTTATTTGGTGGTTATTTAGTTTTGTTTAATTTATTTCATAGTGACTGATGTGCATCCAGTTTGAAGTCTTGGTGTATTTGTGCATGATGGACTCCTACAGAAGCCTATTGTCTATTTCCCAGTGCTCTAAAAGGAAAATTTAATAGCGTAACTAGGTTCTCCTGTTGATCTGCTGAGGGAGTACAGTACTACTGGCAAATATTGTAAATATGTCTTATAGAAGATACTGTAATGGTATTTCATCTGCATCCCCATCCTTGTTTTTAATTTCATGAACCGAACAATTTTGCCTTCAGCCATCTGTTAGTGATGCATATTTGGAATCTGAAATTACTGTGGCACAGAAACATGACAGGGCTAAAATGACCTTTTTGCACTCCCGCAGGGAAGAGACAAACCCCAGAATATCTGATTTCCAGTCTTGTGCCTTCAACAGCAGGAACAGCTTTTTTCTTTTGCCTAAGAGACAAATCAAATTCTTTAGTAAGCACAGCCTTACCTTATGAAAGAAGGCTAGTAAGACTAGGCACTGCTTACAGGCAGTGTGGGGGAAAAGACAGTCTACTTTCATACAGATGCTATCGTAGATCCATCTGCCTTTGAGTATGGACAGTTTTTAATGCTTGTAAGTACTCTTTACTTCTCCCACATAAGCATGAGTGGTATGCGTGCTTATCCGTATATACATCAGAACAAATTATTTTCCTTGAAGTCTTAACAAGAACATTGTAAGTTACAGAAACTGTTCTTATCTTGCATTTTGTTCCCCCTTTTCTCCCTCTGAGCTCTTACAGATTAAAGTGAAAGTATCTTTACCTGCAAAGGTTGTTTATTGTCGCTACACCTAAAAAATCCTGTCTAAAGAGCCATATGCTTATTTGCAGGTGATTTGTCTATAACTTGAGTATTTCTGGGGCTGAGTTTTCCACTTTGAGCTGATGTGTTAAAGGAATTATTTTGTTTTTGTTGTTTGTTTGTTTTTTTTTAATAGGTAAAGATAGAGTTTTCAACACCCCCTTGTGTGAACAAGGAATTGTTGGTTTTGGTATTGGAGTTGCTGTTGCAGGTGCTACAGCCATTGCTGAAATTCAGTTTGCAGATTACATTTTTCCAGCATTTGATCAGGTCAGTACTAATAAATTTGAGAGAAGTAAAAAGAAATCTTGTTACCATTTAAATTACTCTTCTATTAGCCTTAATACTTGGTTTGAGTATGTAATTTTTGCAAATACATCCAAAGCTGTATTACTAATATTTATGCATGCTTTAAGTAAACAGGAAAGTACCAAGGCCAGTTTGAAGGCTCATTAAATAATGGAAATTAAAGATGTGGTTTGAAGCAAATGTCTCTTTGTTTGTTTTTATTTTTTGGTTTTGTGGCTGTGTTGGCTTCAGCAGCCTTAAATTCCTCAGCTGTGTCTTCCCAACACCATCTCTCCCTTCCCTACGCTGCTGCAGCCAGCCATGTGTCCACAGGACAAGCTACAGATTTGAACTGGGCTGATTGACAGGATGAGAACGGGGAAACTGAGTTATATGGTTACTCCTGAGGCCTACGTGTCTAATTTGAACACACTAAACTATTGCCTTATTTGCCTTGGAAAGTGTTTGCCTTTCCACTGACTTACAGGATTCCTTTGCTCCTAATTTGGGCCTCTGAATGCCGTGCACGGTGCAGATGTAGTTACATCTTATGTATTGTAGAGGCTTAATGACACATAACTAAAGGTATTGGACTGAATGTTACTTTTGTGTATAAATCTTCCCAGATTGTTAACGAAGCAGCAAAATATCGTTACCGCTCTGGAGATCTGTTTAATTGTGGAAACCTCACCATCAGAGCCCCCTGGGGATGTGTGGGTCATGGTGCACTGTATCACTCTCAAAGTCCAGAAGCTTTCTTTGCTCACTGTCCAGGAATAAAGGTACAGTAACTCTTATTTTATGAAGATTAATTTTTTGTTTGGTTTTTTTTTTGTTTGCTTGTTTGTTCGTTAATGAACCTGACTCACAATGAGTCTGAGAGCAGGCAGGGGGGAAGAACAGAAGTCAAAAGTCCACAACAAGAAATCTGAATATGTTAATTAAAAGCTCTTTTAGAAGTTTTCAAGTTATAAAAGTTAAACTGTGTTAAGTGTTGGAGAATTCATAGCCATTATTGAAGCAAACTTTAGTAGATACAGCATTTTGTATTTATTTTATACCTGTTCTGTGTCCAGTATAGTACAGAAATGAAATACTAACACTAATAAGTAGTACTATACTTTTTCTTTTCTTTCTTCATCTGTCTGCTTAAGTGCATTATCGAATTCATTGATATGAATGACAGTGGCAGGCACTGAGCACAAACTGAAACACAAGAGGTTCTGTCTGAACATAAGGAAGCACTTGGCACAGGTTTGCCCAGAGAGGCCGTGGAACCTCCATCCTTGGAGGTATTCAGAAGTTGTCTGCACATGGTTGTGGGCAACCAGCTCTAGGTGGCTCTGCTTGAGCAGGCGGCTGGGCCAGATGACCTCTGGAGGTCCCTGCAACCTCAACTGTTCTGTGATTCTGCGAATGATAACTTTAAGCAAGCTTTCTGCATGATACAGTGACATCCCTTGAAGCTAAGATTCCTAGCATTTAGATGGATAACTTTCTTGAAGAAGAGGGAGGGGAGGGATCTAGTCATCTCAGGTTAATAAAACCTTGTTTGTCAGCTCTACATTGTTTCCTGAGTAAACTTTTGTCTGTGGACTTGTACTTCTGGTTCAACTGGCATCCAGTCTATTGAGAAATGACTCATGGATTGATTAATGTGGAGGACTTAAGCAAAACCAGTATTTGTATGCTGAAGACACATGTTCATTGTTTATCTCATGTTTAAACTATTGTCTATGTATGATTTTGGTGTTCTAAAGCTTCAGATTTACTCATTTGCAGGGAGATCACAGCCATTTCTGCTACTTGTTTCTTTTTACTTAAATAAAAAATGTTGTATTATTCATACTTTCGCTCATGATATTTGAGAAATGGAATGCATCTTTATCTTTGGGTGTTCTTTATGATCTTTGAGGTGTTCCTATTCTGAACTTGAAAATATTTCCTGATACAGACAAAAGCAATCTTCAAAGTCTTTTTCCAGGTAATTGAATTAAATGGTTTCTTGAGCTTGTTGAAAAACTCGAGTAGTTTATTGTCATATGGAAGCACAAGATAACTTACATGATTAAGATACAGATGCCAGGTCTAGCTAATCTATGCTGATCTTCTTGGTCAATCTCAAATCTTTGTGTTGAAGCAAGAGCTGAGATTTAGTGGTTCACTGATTAAAACTCTTACTGATTCATAGCAACCTAGTACTTCTGTCCTTAGTCGTCTAAGTAAGTAAGTCAGATTTTTTTTATCACTCCAGATAATTTAATTTCTTTTCTCTCATCTCTGGTCGTCTTGTTGTTTTTCTTGTTTGTTTCACTTTTCTTTGGGTAAAGTGCTAAAATAGATTGCTACCACTAACAGCTGTCATCTCAGGTAAGGGTAAAAGGTAAATTAAATTCTGTGAAACTGATGGAAAAGTATACTAGTCTTTGATGCACAGGGAAGTATTTTAGATATATCTTTTGAATTTTGTATCTTTGTGAAAACAATGTCGTTCCTTGAATATTTTTTGCAAAGCTGCTCATTGATGCTGTTAGTAGTGTTTAAGGCTTTATCTTTAAGGTTGCAGTCTTTTTTTGAATGAATCCAAACCCAGCCCTTAATGTATGAATTCAGAAATGAAAATGAACTTGTAGTTCAGACATCAAAAGTCCCATATCTATGCATATTTTCTCCAAATTACAGGAGGAAGGGCCATGTATTACAAGCTGGGAGGGGTAGGATTGGTCTTTGGAGAGAAGGGTTTTCAAAACTATCCCCTTATTAAACTCTGGCAGGTTCATGACTTGAGATTTCTATTTTGTGTTTTTCTTAAGTGAAAGGTGAGGTTTGGCTTTCCCAAGCAGAAGGGAGTTTGCACAACTTCATCTGTTTGGGGGAAGGACTGGAATCATGACTGCTTAATACAAGGCTTGTTGGGGTGACAAGGACATTGCTAAATGGTTGTATCTTTTGTCTACTGTTGTGAGGATGTATGTCTTAATGGATTAATCTGTCTTCCAAAATTACTGTATTGACTCTCTCCATTCCATTGTAAGACTGCTCCAGAATATTTGCCATCACGGTTAGAAGCTTTCTTTTCATTTCCAGCCTAAATTTGTTCCTGACTAACTTGTATATTTAACTTGTCTGTCTTGTCATCTTCCCTTTCATATACTAAGAGAACAATTGTTTTCTCTTTAGTCTTTGTTTTGTTAGACTAAACAAATCAAATTATCAAAGAGATGTTAACAGTTTCTGAAGCTCTTTTGGCACCTGTTTCATTAATTTTCTTTCAGAACAGTTGATAATAGTCATGAAGTATTCCAACTGAGTTTCTAGCATTGATTTTTGCAATAGCACTAAACACTGCCTTGACTATATTATTATGCTTTTTTAGGGCTGGACTGCATAGTGTCCTAGTCATCCTTTGAACAGATAATAAATTCAGATCTGAATTTCTACTGCCAAGTTCTAAATTTATGACAAAAATGTAGTCCTTAAATGGGTGACTTTTCAGTATGTATTGCTCAGTTTGCTTTTGCGTTTGTAATTATGTCCTCAATGTGAACTAGGTTTTTTTGCTATCATCCTCTGTACGGGTAGTGACTCTCAGCGTTTGAATAGTTTTCATTACCATGTTCTGACTTAACATTGTAAATGAAGAAGGTAAACAAAGCCTGTCCTAAAAATGATCCCTAAGGAGCTGCACTAGTAACATCAATCAGTTGGGTAATTTCCCATGAGTTTGTTATAAATGCTTTAGTGAAATATTAATAGACTATTTCTCCCTAGTTTAGAAAAATCACTTATCAAGTTAATTTGATGTGCTAACAGATTTAGGTTGTGTTTTGACTCTTTTCTATTACTTTTGTATAATTAAATATTATTAATAATTAAACTCTCAAAAAATATTTTGAAGCCTTGGAAACTCCTGGAAGACAGTAAGTTAACATGTCTGTAATTACATGGGAATTTTTTTTTTTTTAAACGAGTGCTACAACTAATGTTTTCAGTCAGAAGGTGCCACTTCTAAGTTCACAGCTATAAAAATGTTTGCTAATAGACTTCATGTTGCATGTGCCAGCTCTTTGAGATCTCTGGGATGTAAATTAGCTGATCCTTCTGATTTGAGGAAATTGAGCTCTTGGGTTCTATTTTCATTTAAACTGTGATAATGTGGTAACTTTCTGTTAATAATCAACAATCTCTTAGATCATCCAAAATTAACTCTTCTGTTGGCAAATCAATTATACCTTTTCCTTCCAAGTATTCAGATTGCATCTGGAGGCCTTGCTTAGTTTCTCTTTGCTTGATAATAGTTTCCGGTATTTTTTGGTATTTGTTCATTTCCAGAATGAACAAATGCCAGGCTTCCACCATAAGCAAAGGAAATCATCTTTAAATAGCTATTTTCTTTTTTAGTCTTCAAAACTTACTGGACTGTCTGCATACCTTCCAGGCTTACTCTGGTGAATCTTTACCCAAGCAACTGAGGATCACTTAGCTGATTTTTTTTTTGTCATGCATCTACATTAATTTTACTAAACAAATGTTTGATTTTTTTTTTAACCTGACTGACTTTGTTCTATTCCTTCTACCTCAAAATGTTATTAAGATGCTAGTTCTACCTTATTGGAGCGGAGTCTATTAATATTTCAGTCATGGTGTAGAGAGGAAGTATTCAAATCTCATGAATGAACAAAATAAAATTCATTTGGAATGTGTGTTAGTAACAACACTGATGTTAATTCCCTTTATTAGAACTGCTCAATCTGTACACAGTTTTATTTAGAGCAAATAATTGCTTGGTTTTTAATATTAATTGAGGAAGCTTGTAGCAGAATTGCAGTTTAAATAAACTTTTTAAAAAATATTTTTGCAGATTGTTATTCCAAGGAGTCCTCTTCAGGCCAAAGGACTGCTGCTGTCATGCATAGAGGATAAAAATCCATGCATATTCTTTGAACCTAAAATACTTTACAGAGCTGCAGGTAAAAATATATATGTTGTATTTTCCAATAAAGCAAAAATTTTTTTTCCCCCCATATATTTTGATAGTCACAGCTAAACTGATACTGACTGTAGCAGAAGCCTTGACTTGGATTTGTTTTGTCTCTGGCTATGTTTGGGGGTTATGCTTTTAGAGGAATTGTGAAAACTGAATAAGATCTCTAAATTTGGCTGCAAAGATAGATGAACATTTACAGACTGATTCATACTTAGTTTACTTTGGAAGTGGAATGCTTTGTACAGTCTTGGGTTAAAAAAAAAAAGAAACAGAACTAAGAGGCATTATCCTTTATCAAATTGCAACATAAACCTGACAGAAGTTAAAGTGCTTTCTTTTTGATAACTCTAGATATTAAACTAAGTTTCCAGATCAGTTTTTATTTTTCCAAAAGTACTGAACATCACTATTTTCACAAAGTTAGAACTTCTTTGAAGTGCTTAATTTCTAAAAATCTTGAAAATCTGCCTCTTTAGTTTTTAGTCTTCTCTGGGAGGAAGTGTGATTGCTGTTACTTTTTTTGTTTGTTTTAGTCACAGTGAACTTTTTCGTTCATAGAAGTTTTAACAGCTATCATTATGCATAACATATAAGAACAGAGTAACTTGAAGATGATAGTGCTTGAGTTGATTGTAAAAATTAGCTTGTTACTTCTTTGGCCTAGAGAAACTGGACTGAGAACAGATAGTGGGTGAAAACAAGATTTTGCATGTGGAGACAGGCAGAGTGATTGGGTGAGAAACTGATACAATAGAACTGAAGCCATCACTTACCTTCAGTGTTTCTATGTCATATAGCTTTATATACCAACTATGCTTGAATCTTTCAGTCCAATTTACAAGTTGACTTTGTATGTGAACTGAAGTTGAGTGAAGGACAAAATGTTTGTATTTTACTTAGGACTTCTTAACAGCACTTTTCCATCAGTGCTTCCATTTTCCTCTTCCTCGAGGACAGAACTAAAGAGTAACAAGGGAAAGATTTGGAAAGTAGACCTCAAACTTACAAAAAAATAGCAGAATAACACAGGAACAAATGGGATATTTACTGGGGAAACTGCTTATTTGCTTTTATGTTTTCAAAAAAGAGCCAGAATTCCCATTAGCAATGTATTTTTAAAAGTTATGTGTATTTTTATTGTGGTGTGATGTACCCAAAGGGTGTTGCATTCCTTAAGTTCAGTGTGTTTTGAGAGCTTACTGAAATTTAGCAATAAATACCTCTGACTATTCATTTAGATGAAGCAGTTTGAAGAGTGAACTTGAATATTAGAGTCCTGTTAAACAAAAAAAAAAAAAGGAAGTTTAAAATTCCTGTGTCAATACTTGCTTTCCTAGTGGAATGAATGGCTATATATCAGTATCACACAGCTTTTGAGAATACAGGGAGGTTTTCGTGTTTGAGGAAATGACTTGTAAAGCAATTGCTGGATCGACTAGTGAACGTATAACAGCCTTGTGATTGAAATCTTGAGTAAAGGTGTGCTGAAATAGTGGTTCATGTGCTGATCAATAACGAATCATAGAGTTGCTGCAAGATGGTGTTGGTAGTTTCTGAAAGACTGTGATTTCCTCCTATATTCTGATGGCCTGATTTTCAGAGACATTACCTACATTTTTGTCTTAAAATTTCTAAGAAAATCAGTTCTCAAATTTATAATACATTGGTGTCAACCTGTGACAGGGATGATTGTGACAGGTAACTTCTTTCATTTTGAGTGGAATTTTTATTATTTTTACAATATAAAGCAGGAATATTTTATTATGTGGAAGAGTTTTGATGGTCCCTTTTTTCATTGAAAACCTTTCCCTCTGGCATGGTTAGTTTATCTGCTTAGCTGTTTAGCTGTCCTGTGTGGGTTGGGTCAGCTTGAACTGCAAGAAGAGTGGTGTCTGGGAGTTTCTCCTAGAAAATTAATCTTTCTTAGAGTCCCTTCTTATGCTGCTGGCCGTTGTCAGGGTTTCTTGAAATTCCACCACAGAAACTAAGTGGCCTGGTGAATTCAGGAACGGATCAAGGTCATCATGATTGTTTGGTCCAAGAGGCAGCAGCAGTAAGACACAAGCCTGATAAACATGAGCAAGATAAATGTTGGAAAGAAGGATTTTAAAAGTGCAATTGTCTTGTGTTTTGAGTAGAACAAATTTTTATAATATCCCATATGAGTGTGTTGATTCTACCAGGAGAAAGAAGATAGTATAGATTCAGAAATGCGCTTACACGGTGAGCTTGAACTATACAAGTATTTCTTGTTTCTTTCCATTAGTGTCTCAAAATACTACAGGGTCTTCCCAAGGCTGGGAACATGTAGGCTTTTCAAAACAAGGAGAAAAAATAGTATTGGATGTCCTCTGTTGCTTTATTTATCTCTCTCTTTTATTCTTTTTTTTTTGGGTGGCAAGGTGGGGGCAGTTATTGATTTCTACCAGAAACTTCCATTTTGACACTGATACATTTTTAGGAGAAAGACAGAATATTAATAGTATAATGTTGTATTAAAAACCCACCCAAGATTATTCCAGACAAAAAATAGTTTTATTTATTTCCACGATGATGGCTGAGGCATTGAATAATGAAATTATATTGCCCCTACCATAACATTTTTTTTGTTCTAGCTTCATGTGAATAGACATGTTTGTTGCAGAGAATTTAATGACTGATGTTACAGAGTGTGTGTAGGGACTTCATTGAAAAATTAAGGTGTCAAGGACGATAATGGGAAGTAGTATTTTCTATCTGTAAAATTAATGTAGGCATTTGAGCTTCATCATTCTCCTGTAATGGAATTTTCTTTCTCCCTATGAGGTCTCTGAATAGCTATCCATGATATTTTGTTCAGACTTGTTAATATCTTTGAAATTTCAGCTGAAAATAGGGGGTAGACGGGATAGTCTTTAAAACACAGGATATCTGTCCTTGTTTGTGTGGTTTGAAGCTACTAATGCTCTATTTAAAACAAACAACAAAAAACCAAACCAACCAAAAAACACAAAACCCCAACTGATTAGACCCTAACCAAACAAAAAACTATGCTCTCTGCTTCTGCCCCCAAGTGTTGCTAGTGTTGAAATGAACTGTTCGAGGCTAGTGATGGATGATAATATATATCTAGCTTAGGATGTATAACCTGAAGTTGCTTTTTGAGAATGTTAAGCAGGGTGCTAGGTCATTGCCATTTTATGGAAGCTCTTGTGCAGAACCAACCTTGTGATTTTGCATCAGATGCGTACCTCCAAGGAGTTATTTAGACCCACCAATTGCTTTCAAAGAGGTGGTTTTTATTTTTTTTTGCTTGTTGATGACAAGACAGGTTTTTCAAGATTAAAGCATAGATATTTTTTTTTTCTGTAACAGTAAAGACATTGTACAGAAAAAAAAAAAAGAATGTTTGTGTTTTGAAACCTAAGTCTGGTCTCCAAGGTAAATCAGAGCTGTAGCACAAAACATTTCAGTGTGACTATCATGTGGATATTGTGATTGCTTGCTATTTTTTTTGAATAATGAATTTAGCTGGATATCTTAAATGAACAGATTTGCTTATTCAAATGTTGTATGCTTATTCAGACACGAGGTAAGACTAACCATGTTATTAAATGAACATGAATTTCTATATGAACATTTGCTATCCAAACACGCCTTTGCGCTCACAAGATAGAAGAATAAAATTAGGCCTTAAATCTTCACCTTAATCAGGTGGATATCGACGTAGCATTGCCTTAAGTTTACCACATTCACACTGTCATGAACAGAGGAGGAAAGGCAACTTCCAAAATGATGAACAGCTTTGCAAGAACATTTTGAAAACATTTTCAAGTTTGTTGAAAAAATAACTCACACCTTAGATACCCGAGAGCCCTAGTAATACCAAAAGGAGGGAGTGGACTTAAAGCTAAGATCTTAAACTTTGCCTGGATGTCTGTTAATAGTAAGTTTTAAAAGTTACAGAAGAGAACTATGTGTTTTGCTTGAATGAGGTACAGTTGATAATTTCATATTCTGCATTAGCTCTGATGTGCAACCAAGTTGAAATAGTCCCTCTATACAGACGTATGTGTTTATGTGTAGGTACATACTACATGTTATCTATGTGCATATATATGTTTATATAGATATATATGTATGTAAGGCATATCATAAAGCAGTACCTAGATCAGAAAAGAAGAACTATACTTAGCATGTGTAGTTGTAGCTGGTAATTGCAAATTTCTTTTTCCCATACTCTGAAGCTGTACAGCGCTGTGTCTGTGGCTAAGCCCGCAGGCAGGACTGCCTATTTCTCTCGCACAGTCACCCCCTATGGAGTGCTCACCCTTACTCTTTCTTTCCTTTCTTGGATGGTTATGGCAGTGCTTGATTGTATGTCTGTGGAGTGGGGAATGGCTATGTTTCTCCCCCTGGACAGATCTTTTCTCTTGAGTGGAGGATCTTAGCTAGTCTAGCAGCCCTGCATGTTCCCACAGGAGACAGAACAGCCTTTTATATGCCTCACTCCAGTCCCTCCTGATAGCTGCTGTTTGGGACACATGCTTTTCCCACCCCAGCAGCTGGTGGGCAAGACCCCCCACTTGCTCCTGTAGCTCACACCACAGGCCCAGGGCATCTGCACCCTGGTTTGACTCCTGCTGCTGGCCCAGTGTCTTGTCTGCTCATGCAGGTCTCACCAGCACCTGGCACTTAGTCCTTCCAACACACACCCCTGCACAGGGTAGGATTTCAAAAGGAGGATTGACCACCATGATGAGGCGCAGGGCTCAGTCAGTCAAACATGCTGACCTGTTTTATGTTCAGCCCTTCTGTACCCCTTCCTGTTCCCCACCTTGTTCCTTCCCAGCCCCCTGCACCTTCACATGCCCTTATCAGCTGGTGTAGTTCCACACACCCCACACACTCGCCCCTCGCCCAATACCCTGGAGGCTCAGGGTTTTGTGCTTATCAGTTGCAAAGTCCTGGTTTGCCCATAGTTTCCTGGTAGCCCTTCATTCAGTGTTCCTGACCAGGTTTGTTTCTTGTCTTTGTCTGTGTTATGTTTGTCTTCAGGTTTGTGTCTCTGTATATTTTCTTTATCCTCCATCAGATAATCTTACTCAAAGAAACACTGCCACATTCCCCATACCCTTATCAATACGTGGGACTGAGCAGGTTTGGTTCTTGTTCGCGCTTCCCTCGCCGTTTGTTGGTTTGGTTTGTGTCCCTGTTCTTCCTTATGGCTTCTCCTTCTTCCTATTAGCCCCATTTGCAACGGAAAGATCCTTGTCCAGACACTCTTAAGGGAGCAGATGCTCCCTCCTTCCATGTAACCTTACAGTGGTCATCAGAAGTTTTATGTATGTTAATTTGCCTTGTCTAAAATTAGAAAGAAGCAAAGAAATGTAAGCCTTTCTGGATAGAAGTCCAGAGTTAAATATACAAGTACGCATATATAGAGAGAATTCTGTTGCTGGTTATCTTATGAGATTATGTTATTATTGAAAGTGCCGTGGTGACGTCCCCCTAAATGTCAGAGATACTAAGAAAATATCTGAATTAAAAAGGAAAAGGAGGCTTTGATTTATAAAAAGGAGCTAACAGCCTGCGTAGTGTCAAGAGAACATAATGATTATGAATCAAAGGATAAGATGAGTCACCTTGACATTATCAGGTTTAGACATCTTGTGGAGAACCTACTCTGATGTTTTTTGACCTTTTCAGTTTCACTTAATTGTACTATATATGACACTGGTGGTGTAGAAATAAATACGACTTGCATCAGTGGTTGTTATAGAGACAAGCCAGGTAAAATGAGAAAACGTGTCTTCTTTCTGCTGTTCAGACTGCTCTTTTAGAAAAAGCAACAGATGGTGCATCCTTTTAAAATTAACTTCTGATGGCCTTTTTACTCTGATAATTACAAGTTTTTGTTAATTGCTTTGTTTGAAATATGTGATTTACAATATTTTATTTATATCGTCAGTAATAGATGAATGGGCTGCTTTGTATATAAACATTGTTGTCCTGGTTTGGTTGATTATTATGGAAGAATATGCATAGAATAATTTCATATGCTGCTTTTCATTATTGTTAGTGGAAGGAGTAGTTTTTGTAAAGGCATTTGAATAAAATCCTGCCAAATCTGGACTTCCCTATAAATTTTTGACAAGCTGAATTTTGCATTTTAAAGTGTCAGGAAGTCTAGATGACCTCGTCCATTGGACATTTTGTTGCAGAATGGTTTAGCTATTATAAGAAATCAGTTACTTTGTGTAATTGTGTGTTATATTTAATTTCCCTAAGTGGATAAAAACATTACACTGAGAAGAAGCTCTTTTTGTATCATGTACACCTTCCAGTTCTTCCTCTGGTGCATCCTACTGTCACTTCAAAACCATCTCATTCATGTCAGTTGCCTGGGTTTCCACTCAAAGGTCTGGTGGCATCTTTATAACGTTCTTGTTCTCCAAGGTTCATGTAGGTGACCATTCCATGAAAAAGACAGTTATGCAATGCCAGTTACTATAATTGTGGGTTTCATTATCTTTCAGGTTCTCTACTTTCTTTTGCCTGAGGGATTTACAATGTGCAAAATCCATAGAAACTTGGTCTGCTTTACTGTGAACCAGTAAAGTGCAGTGAGCAAAGGCTGGATGGGCCTTTTACCTATTTCTTTCCCCACCTGATATTCCTTTAGCCAATTGTTATTCAAAGAAATTGTCACAGGAAGACTCTGATATTTTAATACATTAAAAATAATAGTTTGCAAAAAGATCTGATTTTTGTGCTGTGTTTAAAACCACTTTGTGTTTAAAATTCTTTTTTTTTTCTTTTTTCCTTGATTGGATGGACATGTGTTCTTGAGTTATGCTGAAAAAAACCTTCCTGTTCTTCTTTTAGAAAGAATGATTTAGTTACTATGTATGTCTCCTCTGTGCCTGTTCAGGTGAAGTGAGATATCTCTAACATAAGCGTAGGCAAAAACTGTTTTACTGTGAGGGTGATCAAACACAGGAACAGGCTGCCCAGAGAGGTGGTGGAGTCTCTGGCCATGGAAATACTCAAAACCTGACTGGACATGGCCCTGAATGACTTGCTCTAGGTGACGTTGCGCTGAGCAGTGGGCTTGGACTAGGTGATCTCCAGAAGTCACTTCCTACCTCAGCCATTCTGTGACATTTGTAGTATTTGTATATTGTTAGTGGCAAAAATCATCTGCTGTAACTTAAAAAAAAAAGACATAAATCACTCCTTGATTTATTGAAAAGTTGGGTTTATAACTTGTAAGCCAGGAAAAAACCTGGGTCATTCTACTTGTATTTGATCTGCCATACTAATGAAGGAAAACTATGAAACACTTAATTTCTCCTGCTGGTATCACTCAGTAGGATTTTTTATCGTAACTTCAAGAAGCAGTT
>NW_009648955.1:1496956-1503212 GCF_000708025.1 Charadrius vociferus
AACTCAATAACTATTTAATGAACTATGAAATATGTCACCAAAAAAGTGGAGTGCCTTCTTTATAAATTGTTTTTGTGTATTTAGAAAGAGTTGAGTAAGATATATATTTTTTTTTTTTATTCCCCCCCCCCCAATTTATTTTAAGAAGTATTATTTGACTTGCTGGTGCATAGACAAGTTCACCTTTAGATCAAAACAATATTTCTTTTAAGATATGATTTATGGATTTCTTTTGTCACAGTTTTCATCATTAAACCAGTCAATGTATTGAATCATTGGAGCATTGATTCAAAACCAGCACAACTGACCTGATGGATTTCCATCTGAACTAGTAAATGGGTCTTAAGTTGAGTGAAACCACCTCAAATGTTTTAGAGAAGACAAGATGTTTAATTTTTGTCTACTTTCTCTAATTGGGATGTATTTTTGGTGAATAGATAACTTTTTTTTAAAAAAATTCAATAATATTTAACTTAAAACTGCTGTAATCACAATTTCTTGGTGGCACTTTCTGTGTAGGTCCTGAACACTTTTCCCCCTCTATTTAGACATAAAACTGTGAAGCATCATTCTTGGCAGATATCAGGAGGGCGCTGGCACAGCTTTTCCTTCTTGTCTGAGTATTAAAGTAGAATTTCAAGGCTCTCCTGATGTTTATTAGAATTAACTGCAGTGTTTACTTGAGATTTTTTTTATCAGTTGTAGCAGGGTCCATCTCCAAATCTGATGCTGATATTTTGACTTGGGGTATGCCAGGACTTACTACTATCATTGTTGTGTATATGTGTATATATTGCTGTGGTAAACAACATAAATTAAACACTACACTGAATTTGTTTTTAACAATATAATTAAAAACACAGCTTTTAAACACAGCCAAGTCTTTAAAATAAAGGCTAATATTGAATGTGATTTTGGTATATTGTTTTAGATGGCATTAACATTGAAGAAAAGTTTTAGTGCGTATTTTTATGGGATAATATTGAATAGTAAAGGAATCTAATGCTTATTTTTTCCTTTGTTTTTATTTACTCAGTGGAACAAGTTCCTGTGGAGCCCTACAACATTCCACTGTCTCAAGCTGAGGTGCTGCAGACGGGCAGTGATGTGACACTGGTTGCTTGGGGCACTCAGGTCAGTAAGGCTCTACCAAGCTGTTTGTCATCCAGCAAAGCCTAGGCTAAGGGATGGGATGGGATAGGATAGGATAGGATAGGATAAGGTTAGGTATTTGAATAGGGTGTTTGAATAGCGCTGCATTCAGGCTCAAGTGCCAGACAATAAACTGTGTGCGTCTTCCATCACTATATGCTTGAATAAATGATTGCCAGTGTTTATATGAAACCTGCTTTTTATTGTGTAAGGCTTTGCTCATTTTTGGTTGAAGCTGACTCTGGAAATGTGGAAAAGGTACCTGTGCAGGAAGCTAGTGACTTATCTGTGATTACGAAAGTGATATATTTAAGAATGGGGCAGTGAGATGTGACTCTGAGGAAGGCAATGGGAAAGGAGAGTTCAAAGTACTGTGCTGAAAGAAAAATCTAGATTTTTACTGCATGATTTAAAAGAGTGCAGTCTGGGGTTCCCTTTATACAGAGAATTAAAATCCACTGAACATATAATACAAATTGTCAGAATCAAAAGTATGTAAAATTGTTATATTTCAAAGTTGTTCAAGAATATGATTGCATGCTCCCTGCAATTAAGATGTGCAGATACTGAAAAATCTGGTAAAAAACCCCACACATTTGTTTTCAAGAATTATAGAAAAGAAATTTGAATCTAATTTGAAATGACCAGAAAAATCTTTTTATTGCCTTTAACCTATAATTAAGAAATTGCTATTTTCCTGGCCTAATTTTGTCTGAGAAGCTTTTAGAGGAGAGAGTGTATAACTTGCATTACAGGAGTATTGAATTGATCTCTGGGGTGGTGCCTTTTGTTTTGTGGGGTTTTGGTTTTTTTTGTGTTTTTTTGTTTGAAAACTGTAATCTTCAGTGCTCTTCTGTGATAGTTTCGTTGTCCTCAGACTACTTGATCTTCTTTAAATGCATGGTTATTTCTACTAGTCTCTGATACTTTGCACTGGTATTACATTATGGACTCCTTCAATATCTGTACTTGTACTCATTTCTCCAGCAGAAAAGAATTTCTATAGTTTTCCATGTTACCTTCTGAAAGTGCAAAGTTTTGCTCCCTTTGGATGAAATCTTAGTGTTCATTGTATTCCCAAAAATTGAATTGATAAAGTAATGGCTTGAAAGCTGGCTATGACAATTTACTAGTATCCTGAGTTTAACCAGTAGGCAGTAGAGCAGAGAGGACTTGGAGTGACATCCTTCAAGAAAACTATGTGCTTTGGAGCTTGGAAAATGTAGGCCAAGTGTTAAGACAGGCACTTCTTTTGATGTGAATAGTAATAGGACAGATGTGCAGTCCTAATCCAAATTTAGGAGCTGACCAAACCATGGGTGTTGGCTGTATAATATAGCGTGGGGACAGATGCTTAGTACGTACACAGTAAATCCATGTTCTGGATGTGTCAGGCTTCTGCAGATCAAATATGCTCAGTGAGTTTGTGCTGAGAGTGTTTGCAGGCTGTGTACATAAACTTGGAACTTGACCGCTACATGTGCAACCGATCCAGATTTTATTGTCAATAGGCAGAGTGACTGCATGTGCTCACTGGTTACTTCTCATATTATTTTGGATGTTAGGTAGTTGCTTGGCAGCTGCTGCTCCGGTGGGGTTGCCTGATGCTTGCTTTCCTGGGTGATACTAATGAGAGGCAGTAAAGGCTTTTAGTTCCTCTCCGGTTGTGCTCAGTGTTTTATGGTCATTAACTAATCCTTATTCCCTGTGAACTAGGTAAACATTCTCACTTATACATCGGAGAAATGGCAAAAACATCCATCCCATGTGTCACGTTGAAAATTCTCAAACCGTATTACAGCCACAGATGTATTAGAAGTTCAAACAAAAACATTGCAAGCTATTTTTTCCTTTTTCGTGTTGCAATACTTTTACTGATTTACCTTTTAAAATAGTCCTTCGGTGTTTAGCTGTTCACATTTGCTTTATGTAGATGCATGTTTAAATCCTTAATCATCTTGTTTCAACATAGATTTTTGTTCTACGTGGAATTTAATACTGCTCTCTGACCCTCAGGCAATTGACACTGCCTGACTGTGTCCATATTATTAAATTCTGTTGCCTTCCAGACCATGATGACCTCATCCAAATTGCTTATTGGAGATGGTTCTTGGCCTCCAGCCCCTTACCTATGCCTAGAAGTTGCTTGATGGAGTTCATCTGCCTCAGTCCAAACCTGTATTATGAAACATTCTAACAATAAGGAAAACATCAGAGTTTATTGACATCATATCAAGAAATTCTTTTTTTTACCCTCGTATCTCATGAGCAAATACTTTATGCTGAGATATTTGTGGAGGATAATCTGAGTTGTTGTCATAACAGTTGTTACTTTCCGTGTCGGAGCACTTACTTGCTAATGCTTGTTTTAGGGAAGCCAATGCTTACAATATGTTTTTTTTTAAATTGTTGTACAGCATAATGTGAAGATACAGTTTTGAAAGTATTGATTTCTTTTCATTTCATAACATACCTTATGGAAAGGATGCTAATAGATGTGGGTTGGTTTACATCCGCTTTGTCACATTTACATATGCTGCTAAATATATTTCTTGACTGTTGGATAATGAATAACATGTATTCTAATTTAGTATAAGCCTCTTGCTAGAGGGGAATACTTTTTTGTTTTAGTTAAATGTTAATTATAATAATGAAATAATGCAACATTTGTAATGTTGCTATTAAACTGGGTTGGAAGACTAGTGAAGGGTCATATTGTCATGTTAGTGCCAATATGTGTAATTGTGGGGGTTGGGACTGGATGTTTACGGGTAATTTTTTATGTGGTACTTACGGGTAATTTTTTATGTGGTACTTACTATCTCTCCTAACTCTTCATAAGATAATACTTTGGAGATGATCACTTGGTAATCCGTTGCACTTTCAGTAAATTGCAGTAAGGGTAGTTACTAGGGCTGTTTTTGAATGTATGTAATGCTTCTTGCAGAATTTCATGTGACTGCTACATCAAAATACATTACTCTGGTATATTTGGGTGTTAATTTAGTTACAGTCCTAAAAAAACCCTTATTCAAACCCCCAGACTGACTAAAAATATAAAATCGTGAGGCCTGATGCTGTTCACTGAAAGATACTTTTCTAGGAAGCAACAGTTTTGTTTTTAGCAATTCTTCATTGAAGTTAGTTTTTGAAGTGGTGCTAAAATACTAGGAATAATGGACATAGTAAATACGAAGAATGAACTAAGTAATAAACACTTATTAGATTACTTAATAAAAAGGTTTCTCCTAAACATGCAGTTAATATGGTAAATCACTGCTGTTATCAGTAGGCATAATTTAGAACATCTTAAACAGAAATCAGATGTTTACTTGGTGGTAATACATTGCCTTTTCAGGTACATGTGATCAAAGAGGTGGCAGCAATGGCTCAAGAAAAGCTTGGTGTGTCCTGTGAAGTTATTGATCTGAGGACCATCTTACCCTGGGATACAGAGACCGTTTGCAAGGTAAGGAAATGATACATGTTAATTTAAAACCACAAAAAAACAAAAAAAACCCCACTAATAACAACAGTTTAAATGCAAATAACAATGACTTTGTTCTTTAATTTTTTTAAAGGCCTACATCTATATTGTATATATTGTTTTGTATATTTTGTTCTGTGTCATATATGAAAAGTAAATGCACGTTACATAGCTCAAACATTTGCTTTAGCATTGCAAGAGAATTATGTTTCAAGGTTCAAAATAATGTTAGAATATGTGTTTTATGCATGGAAGTAGAGGGCAGGATTTAATCAGACATGTGCTTGAAAACTGATTTTCCACAATTTCTGGCTCTTTCAGTCATCTTTCTGACTTTGGGTCTGAAAAGATCAGGTGAAATCTTTTATTATTTTTTTTCCCTGCTGTTTTACACCAAAACCTTTGTCTAGGTCTGCAATAGTGTGCCTTAGTTTTGTATATCCATATTTCTAGAAATAAATGTTTTTGTTTCTATGATTTAAGGTATATGAATTCTTGGGCTGGGGAGAAATGGCAGCATTTACTATTCTCAGACGATCTGATTTGAAATTCATGGGTACTGTGAAGTCCTTGTCTGCTGTATGGGAGTCTTTGATTTTGCAAAGAATTTTTTTCAAAGCACTGGGCAGCTGAAACTGGAATTTGAATTGCCATATACTGAGAAACCATGGGAAGTGGTTATTGTACTTACATATACGTCAGTCTGCTTACCTTTGGTTTCCCCCGCCCCCATACTGCTTTTTCTTCAGCAGCTAAGAGCTATTGGGAGGAAAGACCTTAAAGGAAATAGAAGGGGGAATATTTCCCACGTCTTTGTAAATGTAAGTAAGAATCCCAAGGGATACTTTTTAAAAGTGCCATTTGGGAAACTGAAAAAAAAACCAACCAGCAGACAAACTGGAGGTCATTAAAGCAAAACCTTGTATCTGGAAAACTTGATTTCCCTGTTCCCTATTATTATCTAACTTTTTTCCTCTTGTCCTGAGTTAGCAATTTTTGTGTGCATTAGTGGAGCGACTCATTCTGGATGTCCTCTCCAAACACATTGAGGAACGGAGAGTTATTGGAAGTGGTCAACACGGATTTATCAAGGGTAAATCATGTTTGACCAATTTGATGGCCTTCTACGATGAGGTAACTTGTTGGCTGGATGAAGGGAGAGCTGTAGATGTCATCTACCTTGACTTTAGCAAGGCTTTTGACACTGTCTCCCATAACATCCTCATTAGGAAGCTGAGGAAGTGCGGGTTAGATGAGGTGACAGTGAGGTGGATTGAGAGCTGGCTGTGTGACAGGACTCAGAGGGTTGTGATCAGTGGCATGAAGTCTAGCTGGAGGCCTGTAACCAGTGGTGTCCCCCAGGGGTCGATACTTGGTCCAATTTTGTTTAATATATTCATTAATGACCTGGATGAGGGGACAGAGTGTATCCTCAGCAAGTTTGCTGATGATACCAAACTGGGAGGGGTGGCTGACTCTCCAGAGGGCCGCGCTGCCATCCAGCGGGACCTGGACAGGCTGGAGAGCTGGGCAGAGAGGAACCTAATGAGGTTCAACATAAGCAAGTGCAGGGTCCTGCACCTGAGGAGGAAGAATGCTAGGCACCAGTATAGGTTA
>NW_009648955.1:1504239-1523970 GCF_000708025.1 Charadrius vociferus
GGGTGACAGAGCACTGGCACAGGCTGCCCAGGGAGGTTGTGGAGTTCCCTTCTCTGGAGATTTTCAAGACCCGCCTGGATGCAGCCCTGAGTAATGTGCTCTGGGCAATCCTGCTTTAGCAGGGGAGTTGGACTAGATGATCTCTAGAGGTCCCTTCCAGCTCTGAAAATTCTGTGGTTCTGTGATTATTTACAGTGCCTGTAATATTTTTTTTTTCCTTCATTTTTCACTTGCCCGTTTGGTGAGGTACTTTTAATGTTATAAATACATGAATAAACAGATTCTGCAAAATAGGTGTTAGTATTGCTGCTTTGGGAACACTCTTATAGACAGGTCTTTTCCATAACTACCTTATGAAAATTAGTCTGAAATCTCTTCCATGAAACCATTTTTTGTCAAGCTGCTTGAGAACTATGAGAGAAGAGCTGCTACCTGGCTGCTGTCCAACAGCACAAATGTTGGTGAACATGCTTTTCGACTGCAGTGCTCCAAAAGGTTCTGCAGGTGGTGTTGTCTTTGTATTATTTACAGTGTTAAAAATTAAAGCATAGCCAAAAGTCTACCCCTCACTTTACACTAATGGCTCCCTTGATTTAAGCTTGGACAAGTTGGGTAGGTTAGCAGAATGCTTGCTGCTTCTATTAGAGCTGCGGGTTTCCTTAAGCTGTCAAATCCACAGTCCTGCAGGACCCCGGTGAAAAAACTTGTTGGGTCCTGATTAGTTCTCTGTACACTGGCTTATTTTTCTGCTGCTGATCAAATCAGTCGGAAACTTGAAAGATGTCTGCAGCTTAGTTAACTCGGGCCTAGGAACTGTAGTCTACTGAGTGAAGATAACCATAGGGATGAGAAGAGCCGTGGGCTTGAAAAAGATGTGTCGGTCCATGAAGTACCTTCTCCGCCTGCAGTTTCTAATTTAGGGCAATATGGTATCATATCTACAGCTAAATCGGATTGTACAGATACTTAAATAGGGCCGATCAGGCACACCTCCTTATCTGACTCTCTCTCTCTCTGGAATATTTTAATCCTGTAGACGAGTGTTTTGTCATTATGTAGTTGCTCAGTAAAGGGTTTCCTCTTAGTCAGGTAAAGTATAAACAGATTAAATGTGATAAAGGGAAAGACGAGCCATTGGTCTGCTACTTTATGGCAAAGCTTGTATGTCTCCCCAGTATGAGTGTTACTGTTATGTTTGTCTGAGGGACTGCTGGTGGGACTGGATGGAGCAGACTATGGGAGGAAAGACCCATGTTGGGCATGTGCTATTGGCAGTGTCCTGTCATCCTGTTGTGGATGTGTAACATGTGTACTTACACGTATAGCTATGTGTTGTTTCGTAGAAACTTGATTTTCTCAGTTGAAGTGTTTTCTGTGTTTGTTTGCAGTGTATTTCATGTTACTTGGATGTACTTTCTATCTGTAAAAAATGAATGTGTTGAGTTGTTGTCATCAATCTGAAGAGGAACTTTGGCAGTAATAAATCCTTTGCAAACCCTTCTGGACAAGTAAATTTATTCCTTTTTTTTAGCTAAATTTTTTTCCTTCTTTAAAGTTTTGAGTTGTCATTCTGTGAAAACAAAGCATCTCTTTGAAAGAGCAGTTATGTCTGTTTTGTTGGATTGGATCCGCGCTGAAACGCCGTTGGGAAAAAAATGAAGCTGTAATATGAAGTGCAGAGCTTTAGTTGTACAATGTTTTGCATTTCTGTACTTGAAAAACAGATATTCGTGAAGATTTTCAGCTTATCTTCCATCCTGAACATCTTGTAAGGCAAATGTGGCATACATAGGAAGATGGAACAGATAGACCTCTTGCTTTAACTCTGTTAATGGGCTTATTATTATGAATTAAAAGTGAATTATTTTGAGATCAATGTAGTGCACATTGGTTAGGCAGTTCAGCTATTTATTGTAAATACCAAATAGTAAATGTTTTTAGCATTGCTCTTATGTTAGTATGATTGCAGGCTGGCCAGTCTGATGGGAGAAATTTGTTAAATTATCTTCTGTAGATCTTGTCTGTTTTGCTCAGATGAAAATAATTAATGGTTTGCAGGGGGTCCTATGCAACGCTGAAACTTTTTAACCTAATCCGAATCCTGGATGGCTTTTAAGGTAGTTGCCAATATAAATGGAAAGATGGAAGTGATAGTTGTAGCTGCTTGCTGTAGCCTCACCCCAAGAGGAGCTGTGTGTTACAGTTGCAGATGACAATGACTTTCAGAGTCTGTTCTGGTGGCAGGACTTGGTGTACTTCAGTTATTCCCTTCCTGAGATGCCAGTGTTAATGACCAAGAGAGGGAGGTAGAAAAGTTGGCCATGCCAGAGAAAGTCTTCGTCTGTCCATTCATCTGCAGTTTCTTAATACGTAGTGGGATTGATTTTACTCCAGACCAGCAAATAAGCAAATCACCAGCTATTATGGGGCTGCCTCAGGCTGTTACTTATGTCAACCTTCATAAATCTCGGGCCAAGTTTTTGTTTTCCCTTCTCTTACATATATGTTTGAAATGCAAGTCCATCATCTTGTCCTGTTGGACGCGGAGGAAAAGGATGGTTTACATGATGCGCCGCAGCCTTATTGCCATTCTGCTGGTGTTGGGATGCAGGGTCCTCTGCTGAAGGGAGTCTGTGCTACAATCTTATCGGAGAGCTGGACTTTGAGTTTTGGTGTAAAAACACATCCCTCAGTTTTGCTGCTGGGAGTGGTGTCCTTTGTCACCAGTACAGGCTGTTATTTTCATCCTTGGCCTGCTGCTGCTTTCAGTCCCTGCACATACATGTCTCTGTTCATATGTCTTTCATACCACCTTTAACATACCTGTTACAATTCTCCACGTTATTGTGATTCTCCTGTCTTCTGGCTCTTTCTAGAAGGCAGGGAGCTTTATCTAGCTTCTTGTATGCTGTATGATTGTTCCTAATCATGTGCCTAATGTTTGGGTTCCCTGTGTTCCATATGTGTCAGTGTCACGAAGTCTTAATATGGTAATTGAATTTTACAGAAGTCATATGCATTTGCCAGTCTAATATGTTTTACTCTGCAGGCTTATTTTATTCTTATGCTTACCCAAGAAATGCTGCATTTTTATATAGAAATATTTATGTGAATTTTCCTTGTCAGTCTATGTAATTTTTAAACAAATTGAAGGAGCTTTCGTGGTTGCTGTTGGGGAATGAGCAGGCCTCATAACCTTAACTTAATTGTTACTGTCTTCAGAAATGAAGTAACTTTAACACTGAAGTTTTCAGTGCAGCTATTTAAAAATGAGATGCTTTGCTTAACTGGAAATATATGCAACTTTAATTTGACAACTGTATTGTAGGCATGAAGAAGGATGGGCTGAAATGGCTAATGCTTTGGAGATGAGCGGTAATATGTCAAAATTTTCACTGCAAATCTAACTGCTTAGTCTGCTTTCTATAGCTGCTTCTATATAGAAAATTATGTCATCAAAATACATATTTTATAAAGCTATGGGAAGTTATACTTCACAACTGCCACCAGAGGCCTCTTTTTAGCCAAGTTAAGCGGCTGCTTTGACTTTGCATTGCTCTTATGAGCATGTTTGTGGGTATATAACTCTGGGTGAAACATAAATAATAAATATAGTGAACATAAATAAAAATTGCTGCCTAATTTTACTGATATTTCTTTGCATTTTTAAGGTTTTGAGATTATGTTCAGTTTTGAAATAGGTTAGCATTTGTCTTCTGCGTGAGAAGGAGATGAGGGTGTACCTGCCTGGAGTAGAGTGCCGTGGGCTTTGAATGGATCCCAGCAGTAATTGAAACCTTCTCTTCAGTACAATTCCTGGGATGGGTAAACATACAAACAGGGACTAGATTTTTCTTTTGTCAATCTTCAGATGTCTAAGAATGAGTATTGAAGTTTGAGCTAATTACAGTAGCTCAATAGAGCTATTCTAGAGAAATGATGTCTCCTGAGGGTCATTCATCCCAGCTGTTTCAGCAATCTATTTTGGAATGAGATAAATTGGCCTCTGGAAATATCCTGGTTTAAAAATTTTGTGTTTTTTTTTTTAAAAAAAAAACCAAAAACAACAAACCAAACTTTAAAAAAAAAAAAAAAGCTAAAGGAGCCCTGATTGATGACTGTAATGTAAAGTCAGGTGAGATAAATCACACCCTCATTGTATGGCAGAGAGATGACACCTACTGCTGACAAAAAAGACATAAATAGTTGGCCTGCTTAAAAAAAGTCTGACATCTCTTTGCTAGAATAAAAGCAAAGAATCTGTGTGTGTATGTATTTATATAAATATATATATATTTATGTAAGACTTCATTACTATTTAACTTGGGAAAGCTTTTTGTGAAAGAAAGACGTCCTTCCTTACTTAAAGACAATAGATACAAACAGTCCCTTGCTTCTGAAAACCGATCTAGCCTGTTTCAGGATTCTCTAGCATTCTTAAAAAATAGCCGTCCTGCTCTGGATCAAGAGAAATCATTGATTTTACAGGCTGACAGCTTAAAAACACATACAAGAAATATTTTAAAGTCACTTAAGTTACTTTAGACCTGTGTTTTATAGTTTGTTGCTTTTCACAGAAATACAGACAGGTAAAAAAGTTAAACTACATAAAATGTAATATGTTCCTTACCTGTTTATATTCATTCAGAATTTGTCATTTTGAACATATTTCAAACTGTCATCAAATTGTGACTTCTGTGCATATGTTGTTTGATAGGCGCAACGCTGGGAGAGCTTGATGTGATTTGTCTTCTGAGCTTTACATCTGAGTTTTCATGTGCTTAGAAAACTAACTTCTGAAGTGATTATTTTTCTGAATTTTATGAAGTTTTTACCAGAGAAACTTTTTTTTAAAAAACTGACTTTTTGTTTTCTTTTGGTGATGGCAAGGACTGTTTAATGTACCACTTATTTTCTGGTTATATGCTTAGGTTTGAGCTAGTGTGCTTGTATGTCAATATCACTTCAACTTGGACTGTTCCTCTCAAAAGATTCAGATCAAGCCGGAAGTGCCACTAATTGAATCTGCCAGATTTTGATGCCTTTTGCACTGTAGAGATGGACCTTTTAATAAAACACAGCATTCTGAAGACGAAGATGGGAACCCAGGACTTTTTCCTTTTGGAGAGTGCCCTCCTTACAGGGATGATCACCTTCCCTTTTGTTTTCTCTCTTATTCTGTGTGATATAGGGTAATAGAATCATAGAATTTTCTGGGTTGAAGGGACCTTGAAGATCTTCTAGTCCAACCATCAACCTAGCACTGCCAAAACCACCACTAAACCATGTCCCTAAGCACCATGTCTACCTGACTTCTAAATGCCTCCAGGGATGGAGCCTCCACCAGTTCCCTGGGGAGCTTGTTCCAATGCTTGACAACCCTTTCTGTGAAGAAATTTTTCCTAATATCCAATCTAAACACCCCTGGTGTAACTTGAGGCCATTTCCTCTTGCCCTATCACTTGTTACTTGGGAGAAGAGACTGACCCCCACCTTGCTACAATCTCCTTTCAGGTAGTTGTAGAGAGTGATAAGGTCTCCCCTGAGCATCCTTTTCTCCAGGCTAAACAACCGTAGTTCCCTCAACCACTCCTAATAAGACTTGTTCTCCAGACCCCTCACCAGCTTTGTTGCCCTTCTCTGGACCCTCTCCAGCACCTTGAGGTCTTTCCTATAGTGAGGGGCCCAAAACTGACCACAGTATTTGATGTGGGTCCTTACCAGTGCTGAGTACAAGGGGACAATTGCTTCCCTAGACCTGCTGGCCACTCTATTCCTGATATAAGCAGGCTGATTTCCCAGTTTAGCCTATAATTTGATAGCAAGGTCACATCCCAGGGAGATGGAAGATTGGATTGGATAATCCATGTGCTTACGCCATGTGCCAATGAATCCAGGTCTTGCTCCTCTTGAACATGTGCCCTTACCACCATCTCTAATTGAAGAGCTGAGTAGCTCATAATCTTTTGTCCCCAGGGCCACGGTACTTTGCTGTCGGTTCAGTGTTAGCAGATTGTCAGTGTGCTCAAAGCACACTTCAGACTCCGAAGGATATAGTGTGTTGTGGTTGCTTAGGCAGTGAATCCTAAAGGGCTGTATGTCTAAACGGTGTGTTTAGGTTCTTAATTAAGCCTTTCTTCATGCCTTGGTTGAGAAGCCTGGATCCACTGCAGAGTTGATAAAATGCGTGTCTTAACCTCCAGTTTTTGTGGTCTGCTTTTGTTCCTGTGTCAGGTTGCTTTTTGCTCTTTCTACATAACATTGCAGTGTGATGTGATGTCCTATGAGATACCTGGGTGGTTACATGTAGTTGTTTTAGGTTGTTGACTTAAGCAAGTTTTATAACCCCTTTTTTAGGACATTTTTGCTCAGTTACTATAGCCACTTACTTCAGCCATATGGAAGAAATGCAAGATCTGGGTAGTGTCATACAGCTCTTCTTATTTATAGATCTGTTCCTAAAAGGAACAAAAAAGGTTTTATTTATAATTCATTTTTCATGATGAAAGTTGGAGATTTCCCTTGGTGGAAGCAAGCCTTTTGCAAGGCAAGTCCATCAGCAGTTTACTTTTACTGAGCATTGAAAGAATTTTACATACATTAAAGCCCACACTGGTCTCTAATCTTTCTAAAGCTTTTCACAAGAAAAATGGAATAGATTGTACAGCTTGTATGTGTGTAGAGCTCCGGTATGGTGCTTGTGAATGAGACATGATGCAATTCTTTCTGCTTTACCTCTAGAGAGTTGAACGTGAACACGACATCAACTCTCAATATGTAGCTGAATAGATCAGCATAAGAAGTTGTGGTGTTATGTGTTAGAAAAGTGACACAAGTTTGTTTGAAGAGTATGTGCTGCCTTTGCTGCTTCCTTAGGAAAGGTAACAGTGAGGGCTGTCTTCAGATTGCGGAGCCTTTTGTCTATATATACATTCCCAAAGCACTGTGTTATTTCATGGGCCAGTGAAAAATTTGGTAAGACCCTTGTTTAGTTTGACAGTCTTTGCTGATATCTGATTAAAGCTCTTGCTTTATTCCCCAGGGCTGGAGTATGAGTGATACAGCGGTTATAATTCGAACAGAGAGTAGTGAACTCTCCATAGAGTGGATTACTCTTTTTTTGAGGGAGAGAATACATTCCCTCTGCTTATTCTAACATCAGCATCCTCTGTGTGTTTAATTCATGTATGAAGGAGCTGGGATCAGGAGTCATCCCTCTTCTTTATACCTTCAGCTGTAAACATGAACGCCTGAAGTGAATATGCTTCTCAACACACTTTTCTGATAACAAAGCCTCTGCCTTGACCATGGTCTACTGACTCCCCAGCTGTTGCATGTGCATGCAGACATCTGCATTTAGTGCAGCCACAGCAAAGATATCAGTTCCTATCCAGGCACGTAACACTTTCCTACTACTTGATTGATCAGCTTTGTTATTGTTGGAAGGCTAAGCTATCATGAAGGGTGCTGCTCAAGAAACTGAAACCTGAGATCTGTATGAAATATCTATAAATTTTGTTACTTTACAACTTAGAACACTGTTTGTCCCTTTCAGAAATTAAATTTTCAGACACAACTTTTTTTCCCTTCATTATAGTTAACAGATTTGCTTGGAAGCGTTCGAGAGATTAGGCTGTGTGGATTTTTCTGTCTGTGAACTGTTGGGTGGTGTGGTACTGATTTAAAAAGCCAATGGCACTCTTCCCAGTGCTTCACTGGTCACATTCAGAGTAAAATTCTGTGGTTGTAGTGTTTTTTATATTGAAATGCATGTGTTACTGGAAGTGGGAAATCTAGCTCAGGTTTAAGTACTCTTAAGGGATTGTGGAAATTACTGTATTTTATTCTCCCTGAATTGAGCCAAGCGTGTTATTCAAACTTTAAATTGATTAGTATCAATCTGCCATTTTCACTTTTGCAAGTGAGAATTTGCAAATGCACATTTTTGTGCTTTTGTATTATTTAGAAGGCAAGTATTTGCCACGCATAATTATTTATTATCTAATTAGTCATCCTAACTTTTTCTGAACTGCTGCTACTGTAGTGCAAAGAAATGCTGAGGGCTTGTGGGTAACTTTTTTTTTTTTTTCAAAATTCACAAAGTAGTGTTGTCTTTGCAGGAACATAGTTTATGGATTGACATTATCAATGACAGTAATTCTGAGGTTGCTTCTTTAGGATACTGTACTATAGAGAAGTAAAGGGGTATATGATGTTCTGGGCACTTGGCGTTGCTTTGCTCTTCTGTAGGAAAGGTTCTGCAGACCTCCCCATGGAGGTCAACATAAATGCTCAGCGGGCTGAAAAAACATCTGCTCTCTCATTGGAAAGAGCAAATCTGAGCAAAAGAGAAAGCAGCTGCAGTGGGAACCGGTGGGTAATACAGCACTGGGGAGCAGGGCAAAGTCTGCCTATTTTCCATCAAGGGTATTTGATGGGCTGTTTCTTGAGTGTGTATTAGGGCTTTCTCCTTAATGCACGAGTTGCATTTTTGTCAGCTGTTGTCATCAAAATGATTGAATAATTGTCGGTAGGAGATCCTTGGTGTCTCATATTTAATAGGCAGCATGTCCTGGCAGACCTATTGGTCTATCAGCTTATTGTTCCTATTACTGTAAGTTTACTTCATCTAATTGGACTGTGAATAAAGGAAAATCAAGATCAGTGAGCCTGATGTGGGTTTTTTATTCATTAACTGCGCTCACTAGGCATTGAACTGTACAATTGTAATGCAGGTATCCTGGGATCAGATTTATGTTTCTTGGCTATTTGTTCTTGATCATTTGCCATTTTACATGTTGCTCCTTGGATTTCTTACTGAATGGATCTCGTACCTATAAAATGTGATTAAAGTTGTACTGCTTGTGTGATGACAGTTAACTTTCTCATTGTTTCCATAAGAAACTCGTGTCTTTTGTTCTCGCAGTTTCAGGTTGCTAGAGCATGCTGTGGGCTGTTGCTTGGCTTCCAGAAGCAGAACACTGGAACCATGCTTGCAGGCAGTCATTTTAAAGTTATGAGAGTATATAACCATTTTAGAAACCAGTTATTCACATCTTTTGCTCTTCTATATTTCAAGAAAGCTTTGAATGGAAGCCTTGTTGTTTGTTCCTCTGCATCTTGTTGTTTCAGGAAAGTAGCTCATAGCTGAGGCGTTTGTGTATATATAGTTCTGTCTTCTCCTTTCTTCCTCCCAACTTAAAAATAGTTCTCAGTCTTTAAATTCCTGTGTCTGCTTTTCACGTATGTATTGATAAATGGTTCTTGATAAAGAGTCCTACTATTGAAAACCTTGATTAAATAGAGAAAAGGCATCTGTGTGTAGTTTCTGTTAACATTGAGTATAGTGCTGATGATATGATTCATGACTTCCTCATAAAACCTTTACCCTTTTGCCCACATTCCATATTACAAGCTTCAAATTTAAAAGCACTTAGGCAAATAAATAAGTAGTGGTGCATAGTCTATGGTTAACAGCTATTTCATAGCTCCAGTATGTGTTTTTATTTTTTTCCATTACAACTGGTGCTGATTGAATTCTAATGGAAGTTGGGATGAAGTTCCATGGTGGTAATCATATATGAATCATTCTTCCATAGAGATAATTATTACTTCTCTACAGTATTGCCTCTCTTTAAATGTCTGTAGCTATTTATCCTGCTATTACCACTTAGTGGAGCCAACTACTTTTTTGAACTACTTTTTCAGGGTTCAGATGCTATAGATTTTTATTGTTTGAGCCTTATTAACCTTTACCCCAAGAGAATGTAGTTTTAAGTATTTCCGCAATACTTCTGTAATTTTTAAAATAATGTTGAAATTTGTGATGCTAAGATTTAAGCTACTTTTTACTGAATTATTATGTAATAGCATATGCATTTATTAATAGTTTATTGCATTATATTTGGCTTATTGTAAGTATTTTTCTTTTCACAATGAGCTTTGAAGGCAATGTGAAATGCTTGCAATAGAAACATAGGCTGCATAGACTATGTAGACTACAGAGATTTTAAAAAATAAATTTTGATCTTTTTTTTTATAAGAAGATCTTTGTTTTTCATTAAGATATTTAATTGTTGAGATATTTACCAAAGGTCTTACAGCTTTACCTGGTAGGATGACAGGCTAAATGCTGACCTGATAGATATGTTGATTAGACTTAATTTCCATTATGTGCTTACTTTTTCCAATGCTACTAATGTGAGACTGGACAAACCACTTATATTCCCTCCTGTCTTTTTTTTGTGCTAAAGAGCCTGTACTTATGGACTGCTTTAGTTTTTGGTCTGCCACACAGCAATGCTCACCAAAATCGAAGAGTTTCTTCTAAATAAGCTCAATATATTCTACAGTAACTTCTTCTGTTAAGCTACTATGAAGTACTCCTAAAATCCCCCATCTCTTGTAATTTTTTAGGCTGTTTGACTGTTTCCCCCTGCAAATGTGGTCAGCTGAATTAATGCATGAAATCCTGAATATTTGATTACCTAATTGACTCATTATTTTATAGAAAACAATAATTTTCTTGTGTATTATCCTGTGCTATATTGTCTTGTTATGCACCTTTTGAAGGCTCTGACGCACATTAAGACCTTTATGATATTGAAATGTTTGATTTTCTGGATATATGTTAATAAGTTCTTTATTACCATTTTTGCCAGATGGAAATTGAACTAATCTGAAAAACCTTGCGATTTGCTTATTTGTTCTTTGTATGTAGCTTACACCGTCATTAAATTTATGATAATATTTCACTTAATGATGTGATAGAGTAGGGCAGAATTTGCAGGGGCTTGATGGACGTTTTACTTTTGCATGTAGATATAGAAAAACAAAAAAATTACTGTCCTGTCATGTCATCAAAAATATCCTAGAATGAGCTGCATGGACTTTAATTATTGCATGACTATATACTGGTTTAACACATAGAAAAAACGGATTTGGAAATTGTGGGGTTTTTTCCCCAGAAACAAAGCGTACTAATTTTTTTCTAGCGCTTTAGGTTTGCAAAATATGCTTTTGATACCTAAAACTGTTACTAGTAGTATTCAGAAATTGTTCCATTTGATGTGCGTTTTTGAGAATCTTAAACTGATGTGTATATTTCAGAACTTCTTGAAGATTTTTTAAGATAAATGCAAATAATAAAATTCAAAAAATGAATTGCACATTTTTCTATAGTATTCCAGAAGAATATTTTAGCATTTTTGCCCATTGTCTCTGATTTCATTTCACTTGTTATATAGAACTAACCCTACAGAACCAAGAAGCTGCCTATTGTGCAGAATATACTTTTGCAGGTAATACAGGACTAGAATTTTGAGGGACAAATCATACCTTTTGCTCTTTGTCTGTTCTGCTTGAAATTTTGCTCCTAGCTCAACTGCATATAGATTTTTTTTTTTTTTTTAATTAAAAGGGAATGCAGTAGCTCTGTCTGTACTTAATACTGTCTAAAAGACCTATGAAAAATTTGGTTCGTTATAAATTTACCAGACTTTAAGTGCTCAGGCTTTCTCATATTGGATGTTAACCTAAAGCTGGGATTTTTGTTTCTTCTTTGTGGGGGTTTTTGCTTGGGGGATTTACTAAAATTAATTTGCTAAATTTTGCTGAAATTATTCATCCATATCTCAAAGCATGGTCTAATCTTGTGGCTGAGCTGTTTGTTGTCTTGCCTGTATCAATTGTAATGAATTGTTTTAGAACACACTTGCACAAGTTTGACTTACTAGGTGGAGAATTGTTAGCTTCATGGCTGGGAAGCCTCTGACTGCATTATATTATTTTTTGGTGGAGTATAATGACTGTGATTGGCATTTCTGTAACTTGAAATTATAATTAAATACCTGTATAGTCCTCTACATTTATTTAGGGCTTTTGTGCCTACATTGAAAAAAGTGAAGCTAAAGCAAGGTTGGGAGTGTATTGAAGCAAAGTTGTGTAAAAAAGTGAAATTAAGGACAGAGAAGAACGAAAAAGATGCCATCCAACACCTCGAGGAAAAACTCATGTGGAAGGAATTTGGGGATATGGAAAAAAATTATTCCAAACCAGAGAAGAATGTTTGTTATAGGCTTGTGATACATTTTCTTATGTAATGAAATTATAGTTGAAGGTTACACTACTACTTCTTTTTATGCAGACATCTGTCTGTAGACAAATTGTATAACATTGTCTAGGAAATGTGGGCTTATATTATTTAAATGGTTTAATAGACTTTTCAGTAGCTACAGCAAGAGCACTGTTGCGCTAGCATAGTCATATATAGCAGCACGTTTAACAGCATATCAGTCACCCTGCTGCCCTTTTCACTTTGAATGTTTTACCTAGCGACTTTCATTAAGCCCACCTCAACTTTACCTATGTGACAGTGTGGCTTTGGTAAGTGTCGTTGCTGTGTAACACCTGTATTCACATGTTACAGCTCTTACATTCAGCTTAAACTGTGTTTTAATAGTTCTCTACAATGACTGTATGGAGTGTCGTAGGACTGCTCTTCATATTCCTTCACAAATTTTACTGTCAACTAGAGTGTTCAAGTTTAGTTTTCAGCTTTCAGATTCCTGGCTGGGTTACGGAGAAATCTTATCTGAAAGGGACCATTAGTTTCTGTGATGTTGTTGGAAACAAGATTTTGTATAATTTACTTTATGGTTAATGTAACTTAAGGTGGGAAAGTCATAAGATAGTATTTTATTCTTGTATTAAAGCCTACTTGAAAATAATATTTTTTTAAATAACTGATATATTTTCTTTTTCTGCGTAATGTTTTGAAATATTCTGGGATAAGTTTCAGGTTGCAGTTGCAACTTCTTCCATTGAAGAAAATGGATAGAGCAGATGATTACTGATGCTGTGTCACCCATGTGGCTTCATATTTTGGAAGATGGTCAGCTAATTTACCTTTAATATCAGCCCTTTAATATCTCTGGAGATCTGTGTACCTTTTCATTATTGACACCTGAGCGTATTCTATTTTCTGTGCTGAAAAAAGGAAATCTTTGCTGTTGTTCCTCTTGATTCTTCTCCTAGGCACTGGGGAAAAAAAAGTGATAACGAATAATAGCCTTTGATTCCAGTGCTTGTTTTTGTCTCTTCCAAACACAAAGAGCAGGAGGAATTGATGTTGAAAGACTTGCTGCTGCTCTCGTTGCTCTCTTCTTTCAGGTATTCATTTTCAGGGATCTGTTATATTCTCTTCTATCCCTTGTACTTGAAGAAAAATCTAGTTAAAGCCATAAATGCTGGGCACAAAGGAGCCAATGAAGGGAGATATTCTGAGCTATGGCATATGACATTGTCACTTTGAGAAGAAGGGAAGTTGTGGGGCCAGAGTGGTAGAATAAGCAGGATGGACCGGTGGCATCTGAGGGAAAAGCAGGAGATGCAGTTGGCAGTGCCAGACAGTTGTCATAGTTTTTATTCATGTCCACTTCTGCCCATGACTTGACTAAGATCTCTCCAGCTGTATAGCTCTGGAAGTGGTGTGATTTTACTTATTGCACAGTGAATCTCAGTACAGTGCTAAGTATGCAGGGCAATCGGGTGCTCTTGGATTTTGGTAAATGTTAGTATAAAATACATTTCTGCTATTCTCTCATTGAGACTGTTCTTCCTCCCCTACTTTTCTACCAGTGTGATTACCCCACAAATACTTTTACCAGTAGTCAAGATTGTAGCTTGTGAACTAGAGGAGCTAGTGTTATGTGGTTGTTTTGCAAGTTTATTAATTAAAAATAAAGGTAAGATTTTTATTTATGAAATTTCATTGCAAAAAAGAAGTTTCAGGAGGAATTACTTCAGGCCGTTTTCTCTTCTCTTTGAAGATGATAGAATATGAAAGGTAATGTATAGAAAGAAAAGCACCCAGAAATTGAATTAGCACTGGAAGATCTTAATCTGATGCAATCTAGAATAACCATGTTGACTATTAGAACAATATCTTTATCACTTTTTAAAATCAGGTGATGTGAGAATTGTTTATTTGACCTAAATTTCATGAAGAGAATAAGCTGCCAGCATTATAAATACTTACAATATCATTTTACGATCATGCAATTCATTCTTTCTTCCATTTGAACCATATGTGAGGTATTTATCCATTTGCCTCAGCAATATTTTATTTAAACTATAGTCATATTACCTAGATCAGCCGTGCAGTGCTCTGTAAGTTGGAACTGGATTTTGGTTTATGTCTTGTAGCTTAAGACTTGCAATTGTTTACAGAGAATGTTAATCAAACTTCCCAGATGAGAAAAACAATCAGTGGTAATTTATCACCACTTGGTTACAGTATAATGCTTGTACTGTAAGTGTGCATTATGATTTCTTCAGTTAAAAAAAAAAATAAATTGTTGGTTTTATTAAGTTTCTTCGTATGCAAATGACAAAACTGTAAAACCACTCTTGGCATGTGGTCATACATTACTCCTAAGTACTAATCTATACTATATGATCATCTCTGGCATTTGTGGTGCATTTGCCGACATGTTACCTAGACTTTGAAGTTCACAATACTTCTCTGTTTGGAAGATTACAGATTTCTTAAGGAAAAAGGGCTTAAATGGCTTTACTGCAAAAGTGGAATCTATTGTGAATTTAAATAGTGAGTGGCATCTATTTATCATTTGCCAGTAAACTGGTTCATTATTTTACGTCTAAACCAAAAAGATTTAATCTTTTCAGAATTTTTGAATGATTTTTCTTAGAAATTTCAATTTCTTTGATAAATTTAGAAGGTATGATTCTTTTCTGTCTGCTTTTCCCTACTGGGAAAATGGAGTTAGGTTTGAGGAGAAAAAAAAGAAATTTGGATAATTAAGCACAGCAATGTGGCTTCTAGTTTTCCATTTGTTAGCGTTGAACTATTTGCAGTATGATGGCAACAAATGTTGCACTTTAAAAAGCCTGTGGAAACAATTAATTTCTAATTACGAGCTACAGTGTTTTGTTGACATTAGAGAAATCTCTTTATGCTATCATTTTTTTTGGCTTAGAGCTTAACGATGTTTTAAATAATGGACTGACTACAGGAAAATGTGATTTTTAGATCTTAAAAATAGTCAGCAGTTTGTGTTAATATAGTTTCATAGTTTTCTTTTCCCATGAAAGAAAACAAATCTATGAAAATAATCTACTTAGTCATGTGTAAATTGTCCCTTCTACAGGACAATCAAAATGTGTATAAAGTAGTTAATGCATATGATAATGGGTATGTATGTGTCTAAATTTAAGAAATATCATCATGATTGATGTAGCTGTTTTGAAGTTAAACCTTAAAGATCTTGGTTGTTCTACCTAATTACATTTACTTGCACTAATGAAATGTTGCAAAATGTAGAGATTTTCTCGGGGCAATTACTTGAAGTAATTGAAAAGCTAATATATGGAACTCTTCTTATTTCAGAAATGACTTAGTATCACGTTGGAATTTGCTTATTACAAAAGATAAATTTAGCTATATAATTTTCTTCTGTGACTTCAATAGTTGTCAAATATTTAATAAGACTGTAAAATGTTTTACTTAAAGCATCATAGTGTTAAGTAGTTTTCTGACCTGTAATACACTATAATAAAATGCCAATTTTTTTTCAGTATTGGGAAAAGATCAAAATAAAGGTCACAGTAAAGCAGAGTTCAAGACTCTCAAGAGTTCAATTCCCTCTCCCTCCTGTATTCTTTTTTCATTCCATCTTTATTTCATTATCACCTAAATTAATATCAGAACCAACATGATTGAGCAAGCTGGTGATTCAGCAAAGTACTGAGGAAATTATTGTGATGCAGTTTTAAGCTTTCACCATATGCGTTCTTAAAATATTGTGAATCTTGTGTATATCTGCAGACTTACAAAGAAGTAAAATATTTAGTGGTAATACAGAATGCTGATCCTTAAAATAAATAAAAGACTTCGAACAGTCTCAAGTTATATAATTAAGAGGCTCAGTGCTTTTATAACTAAACATCATTAGAAATGCAGGAGTATATAGTAGAAGAGCTTGTGATTTACATTAGTCAACTGCCTTGGTTACAAGTCCTTTTGGCCAGAAACTTCATAAGATATTTGGCAAGTTACTTAGTTTCTTTGTGCGATGATTTTACCATTTATAAAATATGTATTTATCTGTCCTTTTTCCTGTGTTGTCCAATGTAAAACCAAGTTCATAGTGCTGGGTTTCCAGTAGCTTTTCAAAACTTAGATTTTTTTGTTGTTGTTGCTGTTGTTGTTTAATTTTCTTCAGGGCACTACAGTGCAACCACCTCGTCCTTTTTTCTACTTTTCTGAATCCTGCATGCCAGCTGTTTAATGTCTCCTTTACCAATTTCCCGTTAAAGAAAAATTAGTGACAACAAAGGCTAAGCAACAGTCTCTCTAAATTGATTACATGTTTTCTCTGGAAAATCTTACCTGGGAAATCTAGAAACTCTGACAAATTTGCTCGTGAAAGGCATTCTGCGCAAACAGCTCCAAGTATCAGAGAAGACAGATTTTGTTATCGAGCAGTAACTTGATGAGCTTCTGTGAAAGCGAGTCTGCAGTGGTTTTCTTATTGCTTTGTAAGAAAATGAAAATATTGCTCAGAACAGGATAATGGAGAGAACTAGTAAACAACAACATTTTGTTTGCCACCTATAATGCTGGGTAATTGGTCTTCCTTTTGGCCCTTCCACTATCAAATCAAGATTTATAATGATCCGTAACAGTTCAACAGCTCTGCTAATTACTGCTATCCAAGAATGAATTGACATTCTCGTCAATATAGTTTTGCTCAGTTGACAGGTTTGGTTGTGCTTCTTTCATTGATGTGCTTTGAGATGTACAAAGTCCCTTGGTATTTCTGGGGATCCATATTTAACATCTTCTCTCTCTGTTCCTTGCATGTAGAGGGTGTAAATGAGGAGTTCTCTACAGGCATTCCGGTGATTACAGTGGTGCAGAATTAATTTCTGACTTGGAATGAGTGTTATTCAACAGCGTTACGTTCAGAAAACAAAGCTTCAGACAAGAAGGACTCATTTGCGCCTTGTGCTGTTCTTAAGCCAACTTCATGGTTTTCTGTCTACATCATATCTATGGTTGAACATAAAAACTGCTTTAGTGATTAGGGAGAAAAATCTTTGTGTGACAATTAGACTAAGACTATGACACTTCAAAGTGTTTAGAGTAAACACTGTGTCTCAGATATGTTAATAATAAGTAATATGCAGAAAGCAACTCTGAAGTGAATGTTTTAAGGGCTTTGATTAGTTATTCTGTCATTTACCAAAATGACTGCTGTCTTTTAGTTGATAAGCATGTAAAGGGCTTAATACATCTTTTAAGCTGTTGATCTAAGTGAAAAATGCTAATGTCTCTTTATCATGTTGAGTTCAGATACAAGAAACCAAAGAGTTAGTTCTTTGAGGAGTATACACTTGGTAAATAGGGAATGCTTATAAACTCTTAATGCTCATAATTTGTTCGTGCTGCTGAGTCAGTTTGATGCTATGGTGAACAGTACAATGGGAAAATTTATATCAGTTAATGGAAGCAGGCTGTTTTTCCCAGGTTACTTTCATGATTTTTCGGCTCATCAGGAGAGGCTACATAAAAGTAAATTATATTTCTTGGTCTATAGGTAGATTGTCTTTTGCGTACATTTTAAAATCAGTACAAACAGTGATTCTTGGGCTAACACTTCTGTTAAAAGATTGAATGTAGCAATTACATGTAGTTTCATTTGTGTCAAGAAATGGCTGTCTTAAATGTGAGGCTTGATTTGGTTTCTGTCATTGAAGAGACTTCCATTGACGTCAATGGGAAAAAATGCATATATTTCACTGTGTATGTTACTGCTTCATTGTCCTATGCTAACCCATGAAATGTCATTGGCATACTATAGCTCTAAGTAGCATGTCACTTGTGCCCAAAGACCATCAAACTTAATGGAAATGGAGAATGAATTTGGTTGAGTACAAATAGAACTAAAAGGCACATGATTAACCTTTTTAATGTCTTTAAGCATTGGGAGAAGTTCTTATTTTAGAGTAATCTAATCTTTTTATTAGTTTTACCTTGAATATGTAAGACGGATGCTGATAGAACATGCTGGAAGATTTTAATAGTGGCATTTGCAAGAAAAATAGAGTAATAGGTTATAAAACTCAAGTTTGTCTATAAAGGAAAGGCTCCCAAATCTTAACCTCTGTTTATGTGATCACTCAGTCAATATAATTTTGCATTTTTTTCCTGTTTTCTGGACCAATCGTATCTGACAAAAAGACTGAAGCTGTATTATGTAATCAGTTGATATTGAGAGGTAATGCTTTACCTTTATCCCAAGCATTTAGACTGCAGTCACTCTTCTGGAGAAAAAGAAGTTAAATCCAAATTACTGGCTTGAGTGAGACGCATCAAAATGGTTAAACTAAGGCTATTGTAGTAGAAGCAACAGAGTTGTTACCTAAATAGAAAATTACTATTGTTTCACATTTCATGGTATTTTAATGGAAACCTAAATTGAAAAGTTACAGGCAAGTTACTGAGTGATAATTCTGTGTTAATGATTTAAAAATCCCAACAACATATTAAAAATATTTCATGAAATGGAAGTCTGAAAAAGAATTGGAGAACTCAGATATAAGTTGCATGGATTTTGGATTTGGCCTTACCATTTTTTCTCTTCCCATGCAATGCTATGAAGGCATAGAAATTATTTTATTTTCTTACTTTGGACAACATCATTATGATAAAGAATGAAAAATAATTGCTGCATGAGTAATGAAGCCTGATTTTCTATGGATTTATGTTCCTTATTTCCTACCTTCCATGATTCCATATTCCCCATGTAGCTACATTAGGATGCTCAGCTCCTTTCTAAATTGCTGACTAGACAAAAAGTAGCAATTAAGACAGTTTATTGGTGCTTACTGGTTGCTGAAAGAGCTGTAGGAAAGACAGCGTTAAGTGCAGCTTGTGTTTTATTGGAGTACTAAATTAGTAGGAGTGCTAATCTCTCTCACCCACAGAGACTGATTTTTACCAAGCTTGCTGGAACTTAGTATCTTTAAGACTTGCATTTGGCTGCAAAGTGTCTATTAGGAGGCTGGCAAGTGGGCAGAAAGATAAGATCAGGTCACAGAACCCTCATTGCCTTGGCTAACAATCTGAAAATGAACATATACCTTCAAAACGACTATTCATTCCTCCATAAGCTGAAGTAGGTCAGATACAGAGAATGTGCAACTGATAGAAAAGAATGCAGATCAAAGAAGAAATGAGGTGAGGATTGCTTAGATGGTTTAATGAAGAGGGCACAAAAAGCAGAAGGGAGAATAGGAGGAAGTATAGCACTGAGAATGAAAAGAGAAGAGAAATTGGTTTTTACTTCAGAAAAATGAATTTAAATGGGAAGTAATACAGAAAAAATGTATTCAGAAAAACATAAACAAGGGATACAGGAATTTTTAAAATAGGTTTGCAAGGTATTTGGCACAAAATTCTGTAAACAATGTGTACCATTCAAATAGTTATTTCATCCATTAGACACCTGCTAATGCTTATTTTTGAAAGGTGCCAAAGATGGCACAGGTCTCATTTTCAGACATCTACTTGACCAGCTTGGTCTACTTCATATTTTTCTTAAATCATTTCATGATTATTTTGCTCAGATCTTTCCATTGTGTTGCCTAATGTTTTCCCATGTAATCCACGTTGTTTAATTCAGGTAAGTCCAATGAATCCTAGGC
>NW_009648955.1:1524014-1544126 GCF_000708025.1 Charadrius vociferus
CTGTGTGACTTTGTGCTATGAGAACTGGAATTAAGTTCAGGAAATAGAAATGAAGCAGCTGCTGGATTCAGAGATGCTAAAGCATGCTGAATGCTGAAGATGGAGTTTTAGTGAAATTTTTTTTAGAAATCTAGTGTAGCTTTTCAGAATGGTTATCCAGATTATAAAGTGCACTAGCTTTCAGACTTAGCATACGTACTTGGGTCCTCCTTGATGTGATTCCTTCAGTGTTACTTGAAAAAGACAATTACTGATACAAAGAATGTCAACAAAGTGGTTCTCTCCTCCAACACTTGAAAGTCATCTTCACAGGTGTTTATTGGTGGCTAGAAACTTACTGATGTGTCTTCTGTGTCTAAAATGTTTTGTGAACATGTAGCAACTAGAGAACACTGAGTTAGGGCTGAGTTCATTATTTTAACCAAACACTGGATCTATTAAAGTTTGAAGTTCTAGAACAACCTTTTTAAACATCTCTGTCTCTTTTTAGAAGGCTACGTATTAGTCTTGGGTTGAGAAATCTTTTAACTTTAACTGGCTATTTGTGTACGTCATAAGGGTGGATGATTGATAAGATGCCTGGGTCATTTGTGAGAACCTCAAGAGCACAGATCATCTGTGGTTAGATAAATCGATGCAGGGAATGGGAATCAATTTAGGAACGTTCTTCCCTGCTGAGAGATCTAGATGTCTTCTGACTCAGGACAGAAGTGTTTTCGAATATATAATGTCTTCCTTGATCAAGGAGACTTATTTTCATGTGACACCAACTTCTTGATATGGAGTAGAACAGAATTTCCTTGTTCTTGTTTTTGGTCAAAAAACCAAACCCCTTTCCCCAGTTCTGAAACTTCACACTTGATTAGTTGTGTTATCAGTTGTTCTGGCTGGCATGATTAGCTTACGGATAGATGATGTTTTATTTGATTTCATGTGCTATTCCACTAGTCTTAAAATTTGACTTTCAATCTCCTTTTTTCTGTTGAAAGCTTGGTGAGGTGCTTGGTCAGATCAGTTCAACATAGTAGCCTGAGGATGCTTTACATCTTAGAAGGGAGTCTTTGACCATTGTGGGTGGGTTTTTTTCTCCTGAAGGAGAAAGGTAAACAATTGCACTTGTGGTTTGGAAGACTGTCATGGAGCTTAAGCCTTAGAGTGGAGCAGAAGCGGATGGAAGAGAATCTTTGAAACCCCTGTATAAGGGTAAAGAGCAAATTGCATCAATCAGGCTACGAGTGGACTGTCAAGGCCTGAAGAAAGTCTCGTTGCCATCCCAGTTGTGCTACAACTCCAATACGCACCAGAGTAAAATCCAGACAAGTGGTATGCCACAACTGGTATTTCCAACCTTTCCTCAGTTCCTTTCTCCATACCCTCCAGAATCCAGGTCTTTTCTTTCTGCAACTTAGCATCTGTCTTGCCTTGGCCTTTTTTTTTTCTTTTTCTTTTTCTTGATGTTCTTTTCTTCCTCTACATTTCTGCACTTCTCATTTTCCAGAATTCATGTTTTTTCTTCTCTCTATTATGCCTTCAAGTTCTTACATTCTTCTGCTGCCGGTCTTTCTCTTCCTCTACAGCTTTAAGAACCATAAGTTTCATTTTAATCTATTTGGAAAATAGAAAGGGTGCTCAGGTAGTAAATGACGATTGCAGGCTATCTTGCATGGGTCTCTACTGTTCTGCCTACAGGCTTTCAGTCACATGCTGTATCTTCTTGACTTGGTATTAGGAGGTGTGTGTAACTTGCCATATTTTTTATATGTTTTTATTACAGTTTTATGTAATTGTGAAGATGAAAGATGGTGGTTCACACAGTTTCTGTACATCTTTTATTGTTGTGTCATAGGTTGGTCAAAGCAGGATTTTTTCTATTTTCTGTCCTACACGTTTATTTGAATCATTTTAGAAGCTACTGTGTAATTTTTTGGAGGAAAATGAAATTATTATGATGCAATAAAATTACAGACTATTTTACTTATTTTCTTGGTGATCTGATGCTATTTTTCTTAAGAATAATTGTTTCCTTTTTCAAAGTTCTCCAAACCTGTAGTTAGCTTCAGTAAAATTATCCTGAGGAAGTCGGTTACCTGGGTCATATCTGACAGCAGAGTGTTTTGCTTGTGGATGAATACTACTAAAACTTGTTCCACATAGTGGTTATGTGTGTGTATTGGGGTGCGGGTATGGCAGTGAATTAGCTGGCCCATTCTTGGATCCCCCAAAATACTTGGAGAGGTTGTTTATCTGGTGTTCTTCACAGAAAGTGTAGTACACCATTTGGACTAACTGAAGATTTATGTGTCTTACAAATAACTGGATTGTCCATGGGAGCTCGTTCAGAACTGGCCAAGATCTCTTTCAAGAATAAAAGAATAAATTGCATGTAGTAATCTAGTTGAGCTACTGTTCATCCTCATAACTTTTTATGACTCACTCAGCAGTGGAATTAACAGCTTTGCTGCCTGAGTTTTCCATATGACTCTAAATGAGAGTTAAAGCACTTGGAAGAGCTAGGGCGTGGAAAAGAGAAAGGTGCTGGTTATGAGCAACAGGATAAATAACGCTAGCTAGATCCTCTTAGTGTCTCAGGAGTTTAGGTAATCCTGCAGTAGATGCCTCTAAGAGTTTGGGACTTGTGTCTTATGCAACATGGGTGTTTTTCCTGGCTTTTTGGGTGCAGAAGCCTGCAGTCTTTCCTTAAAAGTTGGCTTGAGAGAACCTCAAAAAACACTCAAACTTAAAACCTTGGATTTTTTTTTTTTTTTTTAAGTGTTACAGTGAAAATAATATGTACTATTACAGCCTGATTATTCCAGGAGTTTCTGGGACAGCTGACATTTTCAAAACCCATGACTAACAGTATGCATATAATTTCTGAAAGGCAAAAGGAAGGCTAACTAATCTCAGGTTTAAATATTAATCTATTAATAGACTTGTAACTTCTGAGACATAAAATAAAAGTTTTGAGCGTGAGTACAGAAAAACTGAAGAAGCAAGTTAATTTATGAAAACTTTATTTTTTATGTTTAACGGTGTAATGAAAATGGCAAGGGAATAAAAAAACTCAGAAAAGGACTTCTTTCCATGGAATGTCAACTCAGTGTGGTGATGCCACACAACCTTGAAGGGAGTCTTATAATGAAGATTTCTGGGATGAAAAGGACCTCTTTTGTCCTTTTAGTCCCTTTAGTGAAAAGGATCTCTTGGGTACAGCATTGCCTGTCTGTACTTGCTGAGACTTTCTGATTTTGCTTCCATAAACAGAGAATTAAAAGGGAGGGTAGTGGGGGAAGGAAGGACAAATTTGTCCACAGTACATTATTAATAATTGGTCAAAGACTGGTGAAGTTTGGAGGCTGCTGCTGCAGTTCTTATTTTCTGAAACCTCTACCATTAGTTTTATGTTTCAGGCTACACACTTAGAAAGATTGTTTGAATAGATGTATTTAATTGTGGTTAAGTAGGAAAATGAAGTTCGAAGTACTGAGGAATTATGAGTTACCAGTCCAGTGGATTCATGAATATTTTCCATTAGTTCAGTTGTCTTTGTACTTAAAAATACTATTTAAGGATTCTCTTCATAGTTGTTACTAGAAGACAATGACTGGGGGTTTTAGAGACATTTAATCAACGGAAGTTGTTTCTATATTCATGTTATTTATCTCAGTAGTGTTATCCAGGTAGCGTGTGGGGTCCTCAGAAGTAAACAGGGACTCCTTGCACTAAATGTGTATTAAAAATATTAATTGTCACTGTTAAGGACAGCTTCCAGTATCAAAAAACAAATGAAATGTGAAGAAGTGGAGGGCAAGAATGCAATAAAATCAATATAGTGTATATGAAGTGATAAGAACGAGCCAGGTGGATTATATTTTCAAATTTCCTTTTGACTTCTGAATCATCTTTCTTTCCTAAATAATTGATTCCAGCATGCATGTAGAAATTTATCTTAAGGACATCAAGAAGTCATGCTATGGAATTCCAGAAGTAATTTTTCTTTGCCTATCTCTTACTGAAACTGGTTAGTATATTCCTAAGTCTTTTTAGGTTAAGCATCTGCACAAAACATAACTTTTCTTCATTGTCTCTACATCTTATGACCATTATTGGCAGCTACTGTTTTCTTAGCAATTAACTACTTTAGGGTACATAGAATGATGTTATAAAAGTAGTAAAGAGCATTTGCAGCATTGTTTTACAAGAGTAAATTTACTGAAAGGCATTAGAATTTTAGTCAGAGGTTGTCAGAATATCAGTTCTTTAAATTAAGTTTAGCACTCTTCTATTAAAAAATAAATCAAGCAGCCCAAATTGTGCTGAGATGCACTCTGCTGTTCATCATATCTCTTTTCTCTTTTCACAGTCTCAGCTATTTAAATTGCAAGTTGTTTTGGAGAGGGATTCTCTGCTACTAACACCCTGGGAATCTCTCCTTGGTTTCTTGGCTTTGCAGGAGGCTTATAAATAAATCTCTCATTGAACATCTCAGCCATACCCTGACAATGTTGTGCAAGATGTAAAGGCCATAACTGTTTTATTATCCACCCTCTTCATTGCTTCTTAGGATGTCCTGTCTAGCCATGTAGCCAACCCTTTTGGTTTTGAATGTAACTTTTAAAATTTTCCAGGTTACTTTGCATTACTTCTGTGTGTGTTTTTGTTTCTCATTATCTCTGCACCATTATCTTCACACTACAGCATTATGTTTTCAGTGCTACGCAGGAAGAAGCCACGTTAGTCTTTCAGAATTATTTTTGGCATTGGTAGTGTAAAATGATACATATTGGAATAATAAAATCCTGGTGTGTTGAGGCAATAAGTTTTATGGTTGTGCTAACATTTCTCTGCAAGATGTTTCATATGTGCATCCCAGCTGTGGTCACATTAGTTCTTTATGAACTGTTCCTGCCATGCATACATTTTAAACTGGGGAAACAATCCATCCTGATGTGGGTTTCAAAGTGGTGAGGTTTAACCAGTGCATGATGCAACATCAGCATAATTGCATAAACTATGCAGTCCTGTCCCTGGGCACCACTGAAAAGACCCTGCTTCTGTCTTGTTTGCACCCTCCCATGGGTATGTATATACATCAATGAGATCCCGTAATCCCAGTTCCTTGATCTTTATGGCCCTTTGTTGGACTCTCTCCAATATGTTGATGTCTCTTGTACTGGGGAGCCCAGAACAGGACACAGCACTCCAGGTGTGGCCTCACCAATGCTGAGTAGAGGGAAAGGATCAGCTCCCTTGAATGGCTGGCAACACTCATCCTAATGCAACCCAGGATAACATTAACCTTCTTTGCTGCAGGGGCACATTTCTGGCCCATGGTCAATGTGGTGTCCACCAGGACACCCATGTCTCTTTTCTGCCAAGCCACTTCCCAGTTCTGTGGCCCCCAGCACATACTGGTGCCTGGTGTTGTTCCTCCCCAGGTGCAGGACTTTGTATTTCTGTTTTTGAACTTCATTAGGTTCCTTGTCAGCCCTTTTCTCCAGCCTGTCCAGGTTCCTCCAAATGGCAGCATAACCTGCTGGTCTATCATCCACTCATCCCAGTTTTGTGTCATCTGTAACTTTGCTGGGGGTACACTCTACCCCATCATCCAGATGTGACTGAAGAGTTGCCTTAAAAGAAAACTGCAATATTTTTCTAAGTAACGATTTAGAATACAGTTCTGCAAATGTGTATTGAGATTGCTGGGATGCTCCCTATTGTGGGTCATCTCACTGACAGCTCTCAGACTGCTTACAAATGCATGTCTCCTGCTTTAGTGAGCACTTAGTTGCCATTTTGTGGTCAAATTTAGGAAAACGTTGTATATTTCATAAAAGAATTCTCAGTAAATGCTTTGATGCTGTTTTTAATCACTAAAACTGGTGCTCTTCACCCAGACTGAAAGTTTCCCATAATTTCTGAACCTATTAAGTAGAAGATGAGGAAAAGTAAGTATGGCCTTGCTAAGGCTAACTCATGCTTGACCAATGTGATTGCCTTCTGTGACAAAAGTGTCTGGATCTGTGGACAAGGGGTGAGCAATGGATGACACTTCAGTTCAGCAAAGCTGTTGATACTCTCTCTCAGAATATTCCTGTATACAAATTAGGATGTTACGCTCTGATCAGATGGACAGATGGATAGGTAAAGTGCTATTTGCATGATTGGGCCTAGAGTGTCATGGTTAATGGGTAGAGTACGATATTTTACTTGGACGCCAGTGACAAGTAAGTACCTCAGGGGTCTGTACTAGGATCTGTCCTGTTCAAATATCATTACCAATGATGTAGAGGAGGTGATGGAGTGTGCACCCTCATGAAGGTTATCAGAGGAGACCAAACTCTGGAGAGGGGGAAACAAGTGCTATGCTTGAGGGCAAGGCTACCTTCTGGAGGAACATAGATGAGCTGGAGGAATGGGCTGACGAGGAATGGGCTGACAGTGACTTTATGAAATTCAGCAAGGTCAAATGGCAGGTCTTTCACCAGGGAAGGAAGAGCTTATGATGGCAGAGACTGGGAGTGCCTGGTTGGGGAGCAGCTCAGTGGGCAAAGCCCCTGGGGGCCCTGGCGGGCATCAAGCTGAGCATGAGCCTGCAGTGGCCCTGGCAGCAATGAGGGCCGACAGCATCCTGGGCTGTGTCAGCAGGAGAATGGCCTGCTGATGGAAGGCAAAAATTGTCCCTTTCTACTCAATATGCAAGTCTTGGGCCCCCAGTAAAAGAAAAATATTGATAAGGTGGAGCGAGGTCCATCAGGATGCTTGAGAGCTGGAGTCCTTGCCCTTAGGTGGATGGGCACAGTCTAAAGGATATAAATGGGGCAGGAAGACTGTTACACCATTGCTGATGACTTTATTTATACTCTTTCTTATTAAAAGGAGATGCTTAGCCAGATCCGTTGCTTGGAAAATGTACTTCCATATAGGAGGAAGTTGGGATGAAAACCTAACCCGTTGCAGAAACTTCACTTGAGATTAGAGACAGTAAAGCCTCAGCTGCTTAATGCAGTGCTATTTGAGGTGTAAGGACCATGCTTCTTCCTGGGAACTGTTATTATTCTGCCATAAGAGGCTGTGTAGGTTTGAACAGGAGCACAGTAGTAAATTGTTTAAACAAAGCTGATAAGAGAGCTGGGAATTAGTTTTTGGATATCATTTATTTTTAGACAACTCAGATGTTATTTATACTAAGTGTCAGAACAAGTTGAGAATGGTGACTCCTTAGGAAAATATTTTTGTTGCTTTGACATGCTGAATTTGAGCTATTCATCTCAGTCTTCAGAGAGATTTTTATTTGTTTTGGTCTTGATCTGAGAGATCAATGTAATATTTGCATTTCGGTTGGTAACAAAGGAAATAAATATATAGATGTATGCATCTGCATACAGATAGCTAGATATGCATATTAAAACAGACAAAGTGCAGAGAAGTCTTCAGGTAACTTATTTGAAAGCTTGGTTGGCTTCTTAACAATTTATCAACAGGAACAGTTTGAATGCACTCCCTGTAAGAAAAAAAAAAAGTATTAAAAAATAATAATCAGAATACTATCTATTATGGTAATTTTCTCTCTTTCCTGCATGGTTAGAGTTGTCGGACAATTTTCTGAAAATAGGTTTTGAGAATTTTTGCTAGTCTGTTGTCTTGTTTCCTCACTCCAACTCATCTAGTAGAAATACAAAATTCATCTACAGAATGTACAGGTTGATTTCTTGACCACCAGCTCAGATGTAGCTGGAAACCTTGGAAGTGATTTTATTCATAACCTTTCTGACAACAGGAAGAGGGCTCACCAACTCCAGCAACACGTGATGCACATGTATGGGCTTAAGAATGCTTAAAGGGAAAAAAAGTGTTCACTGTCTTTGGGTCAGTTGAGTTATGGAGATATATGCACTGTGTATACCTATCTATATGTATCTAGAATTATATCAAAGGGTAAACCTTAGAAATTACGAATCTCTGCTTTGTTTGGCATATCAATGTGATTTCATTTGAAGTCTCTTAAAATCCAAATTCCTTGGGACACAAACATACTGATAATGTTGCCTTTACTGTATCATGTAGATTTTTTCTACAGAGAACAGTATTTGTAATATAAAATCTTTCTTCATACTTTAGGCTTATTCTTAAACATAATGTTAAAGGAAGGTCAAAGGTTAGAGATATGATGGGCAGCTGGCTATAAATAAAAGTATGTTTAATTTTCTTTCTTTCTTTCCCCATCCTGCTGTTGGCATCCCTTCCTGCTTCTGCCTTTGACACTGTCAAAAATGCAGTCCAACTTTTCCCTGTGTTCCAGATTGTTGGTTTGTTTGTTCCTTCCCCTTCCTTTGATCTATCAATAGGTTTTTCATCTGACTATATTGTGCTAATACTATGGAGTTGGTAAATGTAGTAGCCATGTAGAAGTACAGCAAGACTGACCTTTTAGGGAGAACAGATTTAAAGTGGCTGTGTAAAATTAACTTAAGTTCTTTTCTGGGAGCTTTACTCCTTGTTAGAAATCAATATTTGAATGTACAGTAATAACTTTCAAAGAGCTCAATGGACAGTATGACTGCTGCCTACAACATGTTACACCTTGGTCCATGTTTTGATAATTTATTTCATGAGGCATTAATCATTTGGTTTCAGGTAAACAGCTCATTGGGCAGCAAATACATTTCTCATACTTCTCTTAATTTTTCTACATTTTTCTTCATTACTGTGATAGTTGGAGTTGTACTGCATTATACTTTTAGATCTTTTTTTTATTTTCTCTAATAGCTGGTCTTTGATTTGAAATTAATTGGAAAGGAGGTTAGACTAAAATCTTCTGTCTGGGGTTTAGTTATCATGGTTTTTGTTTGTTTTCATCTTTTGCTCCAGAGAAGGCAGGTGTATGTGTCCTTGAGTTTTACATATGTATAGACACAGTGACAGAGGAGGGTTGTGCAGCAGGACAGCCTCTCTAATGTGCTAAAGTTGCATGCTGTGTTGAACGCTAGTGGAGGGCTCTTCTCTGTTCTTTCCCTTGCCCCTCTTTCCTGTAGTGTTGTCTCCTTCTACGGACCGTGTTTTGCTCCTCTCTTAGAAACCAGAATCAATGGTTCTTCATCTTTGTGCTCTTTAGAGTCTGGGAGCCCTAATGGATCTGCTTGTCCTTGCCATGTCAATTGTTTTTTGCAGATCCTTTTGCTTTGGGGAAACTCATTCGGCGCTTCCGAAGCTGGCAGTAGGTCCCAGCTCGGTCTCGGCCGCAGCCTGTCGCAGCAGCCTCGGCCGTGCCATCTGCAGTCAATGGATTCCAGGCTTGTAGGTCAGAAAGCACAAAGTTTGTCTGCATCAGCTGAACAAGCAGTCAGTCATGGATTAAAAGCCTCTGGTTTGGTTAGCAGGAAGACAAAGATTTGTGCTCTGCTAATGGGGATCAGTTAAAATGATTGGCAACTCCTTAGTTATTTGTGTCAAGTTAAAAGAAACTGGATTCCTTTTTCATTCCTTTCTGTTAATCAGCATACTTGTCTATTAGAGAACTGCCTTTGCTCTTTCATTTTATTTTTTGAAAAGTTTTTGTTAAAGGTTTTTCTCTGATGGCCTTCCTAAGTGATGGAATGATGTGTTTTTTCTTTCTGAATAGTTTTATCTTTGATCTACATACGTTGTTGCCAGTGTTCAGTTAGGATTCCCTGCTGTATTATTGCAATACTGCGATATGTTTGTTATACTTACAGCTGCCTTATGAATCTTAACAGAACTAGTGTAAGGCTGTCTTATTACTGGTAGTTGAGAAATCTTAGTCATGCTTTGGGCTGTTAAGCTGTGTGTGATGAAACAATGTTTTTTAATGTCATTTGTTTGTCTCTACATCTTGATTTTACTGATAAATGAGTTTCAGTCAACTTTTGGGAGTGTAGTGTAGACATCATGATATAGTAGTAGATTTGGAGGCTCTCTTTCATTTTCCTTCTCTGGGAATTTAGTACTATTGAAAACCACACCAAATGATGTTATTTTATTTTCTTTTAATTCAGATTGGTTATTGAATATTTTTTCTTCAATGCTAAGAATTATTTTTGCTGCTGGGTTGGAGCTTTAAAGAGTGCATACTATTGCTAGCTTTTACTGCTTCTTAGGAGAAGGTAGTTGTTCTGGGCAACTGATAGTTATAATTTGGAAACTAGATCATGATCATTAGGAAGTTACGGGGCTTTCTCATGTCCAGGCTATTGGGACACATCCTATTCCTCTTCTCTTGCCACCCTAGTAAAAAAAAAAGGTGCTTGAGGATCTATTTGGTTTTCCAGAGATCCCACAATTCTAATAAGGCTCCAGGATGTCTGGAAATTGGGGACATAATAACTGCATTTGTTAAGATTGTCAGTGTATCACATGCACAAACAATTCATTGTATCTGGGATGTGTCATCCTATGGATCTGCACATGCTGAGTAAATGTAATCCTCAGCGATGCATCTGGTAGGTTATGTTATATATTTCTCTGTGGGAAACGCTGAATAGAAATCTGGAATCTTATTTCTATCCCTATGCTTATGATGTTCAGTACCAAGAATGCTGCTGTGCGATTTCATTTGTTATTGAAACATTAAAAGGAAAGTTGAACTAATGTGTTGGGGAAAGTAGCCTCCCTCAGATTTTACAATTTCCAAGCACAAATTAGTTAAAGCTGATCTAAAAATTAAAAAGAAAAAGTGTTTTTCAAGGCATTTATTGAAACTTTACCAAGTTTGAATTTTTTTTGGTGTGGTTTTTTTTTTAAGCTTCCATATTTTGATTGGCTTTCAGTAAAGATGCATATCTATTAATGTTTATTTTAATACAATTTTATAATTGTATCATTCATGCGTAGTGCAAAGTGCGATATAATACAAATACAATTTCAGTACTTTTGCCAGCTGCTTTAAAATTATTTTAGAAAGCTATTTTTTCAATTATGCAAGAAATTTTTGCCGTCTGTAAAGAACACGATCAAAAGTATGCCAAAATTTAAATGTGAAAGTGAACATCAAAATAATTCCTTTTCTGTAAGAGATGGAAAATCTTTTTATTCTGAGAAGAAGATTTTCTTAAAGAAATTAGGCAACTTGCCATTGTGACACAATAACAGCCATTTATAATAAAACTCTGACTTTGATCATTTCTTTGAAGGCAGTTGTGGTTAGTGAAGCAGCTGGTTACACTGGAAGTAACGCTGTTGCTATGTGTGGAAAATAATAGTGTAAAACGCAGTTTATTATCAAACTCATTTTGGTTTAATTCTGCTTTCTCTTAAGTAAGGGCATAGCATGTTATTGGTAGTGTCAGCACTTAAGATTTCAAAGCGCTTGGAAGCGCCAGACTTGTGTTGTTTTCTTCTGTCATCAGTGCCTGTAGGAGAGGAGAAAGCGGCCAACATGATTAATTGAGAGTTGAACAGAAAAGTGATTATAGAAAGTCTTGGGTAAAGAGTGTGGTCAGGGAAGCTGAAAATAATTCGCTCAGCTGCTTCACTGCAAAAAGGCTGGGCTGCCGTTCAGAAAACCTTCAGAGTGCAATCTGAAAGCATTCGTCTTGCAAAGGCATTAGCTTTTTTTTTATTATTTTTTTTTTTACATTTCATTATCAGGGTGATCGTGCCACTAGCCTTTTGCTCTGACACAACATCAGTTGTCATCCTGTCATCCTTGTGGATGACACCGATGTGAAACAGTCCTGACAATGAAATTGAGGTGGAAAAGCATAGTCAATACTGGTTTCTGGTTTTGTTTTAGCGTTAATGTAGTAGCTGAAAGCCCTTGAGTCTTTTCTGGAATGACTGGATATTGCACAGGCGACAGTGATGTGCCATCACCTGGGTCTCAGCTGCCTTCTGGAGGGAGGGGGCACTGCTGAAGCTTTCTGTGAGCGAATCCTGATCTGCCTCTGATCTCTGAATCTGTCTCTGGGGCGGCGTTTGCTGCTTCGTTCTAACTGTACACTGCTGCAGGATAAATTGGATTATTTCCTTCAAGTGGCTTACCTGTGGCCCCTTCAGTTCTTGAGGAGATGCCAGGGATGGGCTCGGAATAGGAGGTTTTGGGTAGGGTGGGACCTCTGCTTTCTGGGAGCAACCAGGGTTGCATCAGCTGTGAAAGGGCAGTGACTGACAAAGAGGAGCCATGCCCTCTAAATGCCTGGATGTTGCCTCTGACTTTCCTCTGTGGTCTGTTTCTAAAGATAGCAAAAAAAAGTTTCTGTTTTCATTTAATTTGAGATAGGAGATACCTACAGAATCTCTTAGTACCCTCAGAAGTCTCTTTGGACTTTTAAAGATCAGCAAACAACAATTTCTGTTCGTGGATGTAAAGAAGGAATGTTTTTATCAGTGCCAATCTCCTAAGCTGCACCTTATCTTTATGAAGACTCATTTTTAAAAGTAATGTACGTGAGCTGCAGAATGTGCACGTGTTTCAAAATTTTAATCTCTTACTGAAGTAAGAAGTGTAAAGACCGGGGTTTTGGAAGACAGAGTTGGGGATGTTGGGGAAATGGAGGAGAATCAAGCCCTTATAGAAATGCAACAAGTCTATGATTGAGGGCACAAAAATACATCAGTCCTTGAAAGGCCAGCCTTTTCTCTAGCTACTCCAAATAAAAAAACAAAAAAAAAACCAAACAAAAAAAAAACCCAAACCAAAACCACTCCAATTATCCACTTTTTTAAAAGGTGATAAAATGGTAGGATTCTATGCTGGCCAATTTGTTACACTGTGGAGATTTAACCACTGTCTTCTCCAGTTTTACGCCAGTGGGATTTCCTGTTAAGTTTGAAGGGAGAGGACCGAGGGTTGGATTTTACCATACTGCATTTATTTGGGCTGTAAATGATTTTGTGAATGTTGGGCTTTGGTTATCCTGGAGGTTGAATGCTTTCCTCATTTGATTTGACAGGGACTAATGTTTTGCAGTATATTTTAAAAATGAAGTTAAAGTTTTAGAGAAGAGCATCGATATTCTGAAAATAATCATTAACAATGTCCACTGTGCCCTATACATTGTACAGAAGTTACTTTTGAAATTTTCCTTTTTAACTGATTAGCCGTTTTACTTCCAGGAAATAAGATTGAATTTCCACATGAAGATAGAGAAATTAAATTAGTTAGCCATTCTAGAACACTACTGATGTTGGAAAAGGTTGGACTTTTTCATCATGGGCTATGACTTTCTTCTAAGCTATGTAATCTGAAACATTTTTGTGTGGTAATACATATTTTAAAAAGTTCTTTAAGAAAATCACATTGGTTGCTATTGGCTGCTGTTATTACTGGATAGTAGTGTTATCTGTAGGACAGAAAAAATAATATAATAATTAAAATTAAGAGGGCATACAGAGACCCAATGTGTCTGATGAACCAAAGTATCTTTCTACCAGTAATTTATTAATCTTGTACCTTATGGAGCGGTTTTTCGACAAAAAAACCCAAACAAACAAACAAAAACCCCCAAAACTGTGTCCCAAATCAGTTAGAAGGAACAATCTATAGAACTATGAAAAAATTAGCAAGGAAGAAGCAAGTAGGGAGAAATAACTTAGAAATATACAATCAAGAATTTGTAATGAAGTGCTCACGAAACAAATTAACGTAGTTGAGAAGTAAGGCATTAGTGCTGCATTGACTTTAACTGTATGTCATGTAAAGGCAGTGCTAGTGAATGGAAACAGTAAAGTCATTGAAATTCTACAGAGTCTGATTTTTAACCTGTTTTTTAATATTTCTATCAAAGATACAGAAAACATTTAAAACTGTTACTGATAAGTTAGAGGTAACAAACAGCTAGAGAAACAGATAAAATAGACAATCAGTGATAAAGAGAGGATAGGTTTATTAACTGAGCTAGGTTCAGGCACACAATGTATTTTTCAGCATATCCAAATATGGTTTTGTATCTTGAAATAATAAATGCACACTACATTTCTATCTTTATTCCAAGAAGCAGTATCCTTCTTTCCCAAGAACAGGGAAACGCAGTCGTCGGTTGAAACTGGACTCATGTTGTTACACTTTGGCCAAAATGCCTCATACATCCAAGAGCTTGCAATATTGAGGTTATATTACCTCCCTATTCAGTGGTGTTCTGAAAAAGGCTGGAATGCTGGTTGTACTTCAAGAAGGACGTTGAAAACTGGAGATGATTCAGGGTAGGGTCGTGAGAATGATGAAGGAATTGGAAGTGTGCTGTATGGTGAAAGATTTAGAGCTCCGTCTGCTTAGTTTAGCAAAAGTGTGGTTAAGAGATCATTTGATCACAATCTTAACGTATTCATGTGGGGAGCACAAATGTGATAATAGATAGCTTCTCCATCGAGCAAACAGAAGTAAAATATGAACCAACAGCTTGAAGTCAGCCAAATTAGTTTGGAAATAAGGCGCAAAATTTTAACAGGGAAGGCAGTTAAACACTGTAACAACTTAATCAATAGCTGTGATGCATTTGCAAATACTGGAAATACCGTAATTAAGATTGCATGGCTTTCTGAAAGACTCACTGTAGCTTAGGAACAAGTATTAAATTTGAAGTAGAAATTGATGCAGGGGATCCTGTAATATTCAGAAATCACAATATTCGCCTCCTTCCTAAAAGTCCAGATCTCTCTTTGCAGCGTAGTGTAATGGTTAATTTCTGCTCATTTTGATTCTGGTTTAACCATTAGGAGAATTTTTAAGGTATTTCTAAATGTTATAGTGTGGTGCAGGTATCTGTGCTGGCCCTGATCAAGCTACGATAGGTACTAAAAGCACTAAAGCTATGCTAGTGTGGTTTCCCACCAGGGGTGATATGTTGTACTATTTAGCAGGGCTGACATGCTTGTATGCAGTGCTTGGTGATCACAGCTGCTTGCTCACTCTTAACAGGCTCCTACAGGCAAGGAATCCTTAAAGCCCTTGGGAATCATATGTTAAAAAATAAGGATTTCTCATATCGGAGAAGCAGGTTTCCGAAATGCCATATTTTTTATTCCGTCTTGTTTTCTTTTTCTTTATTGTTTGCATGGGTCCAATTTGAGAACAGATAAATTCATGCAAGAAAAGCTACCAGTTACTTAGAGCAAGAAACCATATTGGACTCAGGAAACCTGCGATGTGAAAATAGTTGGAGGCTGAGAAATAGCGAAGGAACACATTAAAGGCCCTACTCTTACTCTTTCCTAAACATCAAATTGTCTCCGTTGTGGAGACAGGATACTGGGCTGCTGGATTTTCTTATATGTGTTCTAACAGTGTCTGTTTCATACTATTAAATTCTGAGAGACCAAATCTATAACTTTAATGATAGCTTGTACTGTTTCAAAGTGTGAATATCTCAGAGCAAATATACACAAAAGAATTTTTGTTTAAATGAAAAGTAAGAGGATTTTCAAAAACACCTTTAAAATTGATTACTTGTATCAGTTTTACCATAGCAACTTAAAACTGATTGTGTCAGTTGTATTATATCAACTTAAAACTGGACTGTACATTTTGTTCATTGAGCTGTCATTTTGATGTATTGGGCAGATTTATAGTGCAGTTAATGCCTCAGCTCTTTAGATATGGGTTTCCAGTGCTGGCAAAAGAAATTCAAGAAATCAGCCTGCATAACTGTGTTTTGCTTTCCAACTGTTGAAATGCCTTTTCCTGTCTTGTTTAGCTCTGAATGTTGTCAAACCACTTCATAGTACAGTATATGGATCATCTTGTTTATAGGGCTGTGACTTGCCAGTCCATCTGTGGATGAGCTCCTTAATGCCGTTGATTGAGTCGTTCCTAGAAAAGCAAAAGAATTAATAAAGTACTTGAATTAGAAAGAAAACTGTAAAAATAAGGCATTGCCTTTATGTATTCTGTTATGTAGACAACATGGAGCTGCCCAACTGGAGAATGTGCTGGTGTAGACATTAAATTGAAGATCAAAGCATTAAAAAAGTTTGATCTGATAGCTAGCACTGTCCTGGGCTTTTCCACTTGGTGACTGATGGTGCACCAGCAGTACACTATATACTTATCTTAAAAATTAGGCTATAACTGTTCTTGAAAGATTAAGGTGCTCATTATTCTGATAAATTTTTTTCTGATGTGCATCTCTAAAAGTTCGTGAAACTTTATAATGCACCTTATGAGATTATACAATGTGTATTATGAAAAATGAGACTTCGCTGCCATATTTCTGACCAAAGGTATCTGATACTGTTTGATTCTTGGCACTTTAGTATGTAGTTTCATTAAACTTCAAGATATTTGGGTGTGGTGAAGCTTAATACTCCCATCAGATTAAAAATATTTTGCTTTCATTGTTGTGTTTCACAATGAACCCAGTTTGGTTTTTTTTGATTAAAAGATGCTTACATCACCTTCTCTATATGTTGTGCTATGTAATTATTTATGAAGTGGATCACATAAAAACTGCACAAACATTGAGATTTAAAATTAGAAAATGTTGCTTGTCATTGCCATGTAAAACTTAAATAAGCGGCATTAATCCACATGATTATTTTCTTGCTAAAACTTTTATTTAACAGTTTTACTTTCTGAATAGCTATGTTTCATGACTTTACCTAGGGCCTGGTTGTGCAGAAGTATGTAGCAGTGAATTATTTCTTTACGTGTGTCTTAGTATTTTCAGGATCCAAATTTTTCCTGACTTCTTGTGAAAATCCTTATTGTCCTTCAGAATTGTTACAGTTTGCATTGATAGGGTAAATTCATATTCAGTGGAATCAATTTTTATTCTTGATATTTGCTTAAAATGAAGTACAAGATGCAAACACTTTTATAGTAAATATAAAAACATCCTATTAATTACTCAGTTTAGACTTTTAGGATGATTTTTCTTTCAGTGAAAATGCAAGAGGGGGAAAGTAGCTATATTCTAACACTGCTAATAATGTTACATATTTCATATATTCCACAAGTAGCACAAGTATGAAATCAGAAGAGCTGCAATTTGATTACATTTTTGGGGTTTGTTTTTCCTTTTCAGTCAGTGGCGAAGACTGGGCGATTGCTGATTAGCCACGAGGCTCCCTTGACAGGAGGATTTGCGTCTGAAATCAGTTCAACAGTTCAGGTACACAGTTTATTTGTATTTAAGTGTTCTGCATGACTGAATATGTTTACCTATAGAAAGAATATTTATTACTACTTTAAAAGTTGAGTTTTTCATATTTTAAAGTTACTCTTTTTTACATTTTTATTAAATTTCTGTTTTATGGGTGCTTGTGGTACTTTATCTGAGCAGCTGAGAAAACCATGTGCCTACAAGGCACTGTGCATAATAGCATCAGCTAAGCTAAAAAGATCTAACTTTCACTGAAAAGCAGGGAGGATGCGTTGTCAGATGCAAAGGAAAAATCCATATGTATGGTCTATTTTTAAGATACTTTTTTTTACCTTTCTCATATTTCTTATCCCCCAAACTTCTTAGAAATACATTCTATGAATGTTGATATCAGACACATAAAAAACACCCAGGTGCAATACGGTATAAACGTTGTGTTCAGAGACCTCATTAGGAACACAATCTGTGGAAGTGGTTCATGTATAGTTGTGGTGATGCTCACATATGTGTAGAGCTTATCTGCACACAACAGCTTTGGAAGATTGAGATGTGCATCAGTAGCAGTTGTCTGTAGCATTAGGCTTTAAATTTTTTGGAAGTCCTTTTGAGCTTTCTGACATGTTTTATATCTATACTTGCATACAGATTTTCCCCTTAACTTGATTTCTTTCCTATGCACATCAGTGATACTGGTTTATAGAAACATCTAAACTAATTGTGTCCATCACTGGCAGATTACCGTTTTCTGATTATTCTATTTAAGAATCTTAGAGTAGTTAAATTATAGGACTAAACAGAAATGGGATTCTAAAATTCACAAAATGTAAGCCATACAGGCAATAGTTAAAGCTTGGGAATTTACCTTTTTGTAGGAAAGAATGGAGTTAATTGTTCTGGGAATGTAGTTTTGAATTAAATATGCATAAGGAGTCAGAAAACTGTTTCTTGAGCTTTGTGATGCAATTTCTTTGAAAGATTAATTCTATTAATTTTAATGTTAGTATGTGAAGCTCATTCATTTTTTTTCTACCAAAATTTAGCCTCTGTTAAGAACCAAATATTTATAATCTTTCTAAGTAATTAGTATTTGACTTTCAGCCTCCATCTATTTTCACATTACAAGTTTCCTCAGTTCAGTATAGTTTCTTGCTCTAATTAACTGATAACTTTTCTTGCATGAATTTATCTGTTCTCAAATTGAACCCATGTAATCAATAAAGAAAAAGAAGGAAAAAAAAAAGGAAAAAATTCCTCCTCCCCTCTTTTATAGGTAGCCTCTGATTAATATAGGTCTAGTAAAGTCATGAGGTACTGGCAACCGTGAATGGTGAAAGTGATGACTTTCCTTAAATTTTTACAAAAATGTGAAGTAAACTAAACCAAAAGAGCCTGTCTTTAGTGTCTTGTGTTATTATTAGCTCTTGGGGAGAACAGTATTCTAAGCCGTGTAGCAATCTCATAATTTACTGGCATAACAAAGGAAAGCATATGTGTTGGAGAGAAAAGGGAATTGAAAAGAAAAATCTGATCAGTAAATATTACTGGAAGATTCATTGCATGGAATGTTCAAGATGTTGCTGAAACTACAAAATGAGTTTGTAATCTCCTCAGACCTCCACTAAGAAAGGTACTTACCTGATTGATCCATCTTGGGATTGTTTTTCATATCAGAGATGTATCTTGAAAAATATCACTTATTTAGAAAACAAAGTTTAGAATGCTTTAATAAAGGACTATTTATTTCCGTCGATATTGAATGCAAGTATTTGTCATGATAGTAGCTCATAATTTTATAGCCATATTTTTTAGGAAACTAGGTTTTGTATCTTGAGAATTATTAGTTAATTTATCACACATACTACCTCAGAATAAATTGGAATATAACTCTTTGGCATTGAATTTATCCATAGCAAGTTTCTGTCATATAAATTGTTTGCTTGAATCTGTGTTATAACTATATTGTTATTACTCTTTATATCCATTCTGGAAGATTTTATCATCTGCACTAAAATTTTCATACCAGTTATTTTAAAGAATATTCATACTGCAAAAGAGATTAGAATAATATTTATAAAGCGTTACAAATTTTTAAAGAGCAGTATTGCTTTAGGCATAATAAGGACCTTGCTTTTTACTCAGTTAACACACTTGATCTCTAAATGATCAAGTTAAGTCCATATGTCTAATATCACTGTGCAGTAAAAATAAAGATGAAAAGTGAAGTTCACTTTTGCTGGATACAATGCATACTGGGAATGCCAAAAATTAGGGATTGCAGTTGGCTTTAGTTTCCTATTACACATGGAAGTAATAACAGTTCAATAAAGTGTGTTCAGTTGGATTAGATGGTTAGTTTCCATATTGTTATTCCATCCTTGCTGTGAGGTCTCTCATCAGAGAAATAAGGTGAATAAAAGTACATGGGTTATTTTAAAAACTTAACTGTCACAAAAGCTTCATGGTGATGTACGCTTCAAGGAAAAGAGTATGAATGGAAATGATGGCTTTCACTCATGAACTGTAGGAGAAAGCTATATTGAAGAGTTTTCTTTTTGCATATGAGAGATTAAAAACAGTGTTTGGAGAGCATATTAAATAAGATTTATTCTGTGTCAAATACAGAATATTTTAAAGGGGCACATTATTGTATTAAGTAGTCATTTACTCTGATTTCTCAAACACGTAAAACTAAGAACAGGATGAAGTAGTGCAGTTAAAACTCTACGTGATATGACTTTGCCCTTTGTACTGATGTTTTGTATGTGATCTCAGTGGGTATTCTGAAGTGAGCAACAGGTGATAGGATAAATTCAATACAGGTGCAGCTAATACTTCATATTGATTGGGCAGGAGTGTTGGTCTGCTTGAGGGTAGGATGGCTCTACAGAGGGATCTGGACAGGCTGGATCAATGGGCTGAGGCCAATTTTATGAGGTTCAACAAGGCCAAGTGCCAGGTCGTGCACTTGGGTCACAACAACCCCATGCAGTGCCACATACTTGGGGAAGGGTGGCTGGAAAGGTGCCCAGTGGAAAAGGACCTGGGGGTGTTGGTC
>NW_009648955.1:1544289-1602371 GCF_000708025.1 Charadrius vociferus
ACTACAAGGAAGACATGGAGGTGCTGGAGCATGTCCAGAGAAGGGCAATGAAGCTGGTGAGGGGTCTCGAGCACAAGTCTTTATGAGGAGCAGTTGAGGGAACTGTGGTTGTTCAGCCTGGAGAAGAGGAGGCTCAGGGGAGACCTTATCACTCTATACAGCTATCTGAAAGGAGGTTGTAGCAAGGTGGGGGTCGACCTCTTCTCGCTAGTAACAAGTGATAGGATGAGAGGAAAGGGCCTCAAGTTTCACCAGGGGAGGTATAGATTGGATATTAGGAAAAGTTTTTTCACAGAAAGGGTTGTAAAGCATTGGAACAGGCTGCCCAGGGCAGTGGCTGAGTCGCCATCCCTGGAGGTATTTAAAAAACATATAGGCACTTAGGGACATGGTTTAGTGGTGGAATTGGCAGTGTCAGGTTTGCAGTTGGACTCGATGATCTTAAAGGTCTTTTCCAACCTAGACAATCCTATGATTGTATTCTGTATAAAAGCTTGCAGAACTGTCACATTCAGCAGAGAGGGTACTAAACTACTTTTGCATTGGGCATATGGTTGGAGTGCAGTTTGAGAAGCCTTGGAGAAGTGCTCACTGAGGTGTCACTTCCAAAATAATGAGGCATTGGGTGTGAAAAGCATCAGTACATTATTCACTTGTAATATAAAAGAATGTAAATCCAGCATTTGTGTCCGTTAAAAAAAGGGGGGGTTGAAGGAAAGAAAAGGGGAAGAACAAGAAAAAAGAGAGAAACAGGATGTTTTCAAAGAGGGATGGGGGGGGAAAGGGAAACAGGAGTAGATTATGTTGTTTGATAAAAGGCTCGTCTCCACGCAGACAAGCGAAAGGAGCCTAGAAACACAGTGGCAGCCAGGGGAACCCCAATAACCCAGTTTGGGAAATGGAGCCCTCAATCCAGCTCCTGCCAGGGCTGTCCCCAGCCTCCGCCCCATGGACCAGGTTGGGGACAGCCAGCACCCCGGGAGTCAGGGACGCTCTGGACCACTCTGCAGACTGAGGGGAATTGCTGGCTGCCAGTGTTTGGGACTTCTTATGTGATGCAGGGAGGAGCATTTTGGAATCATACAAGTCTTATGGGATGTTCAGAGGAGGAACCAAAGGCGGGGAGAGGTGGGGACCAAGGTGGTTTGGGGAGGACTAGGTATGGGAAAACTAAGAAATAAAGGGGTAAAAAGGACTGGCTGCCTATAAACAGACTGGTTGGTATGACTGGCCCTGCCCTGTGCCTGATCAGCATGATGTGTCCTGTCTTTTCATTAAACTCCATTTCTAACTATTTTCCTGAGTGAGACTCATTCTTTTCTGTGTGTGCGTGTGTGTATGGAGGTCTAAGTCCCCGCCACCAGAGTCAGAGCGTGGGTCATGGGGACCAGTGTGCCTGGGGTGCCGGACGGGCTGCAGGTGAGTTTGTTGGTGCCTGTCGCTCCCAAATATCAAGCTGGACTAGCTGGGGCTAGGTTAAGTGAGTCAGAAGTGTGTGTGTGTGTGTATATATGTGTGTGTGTGCGTGTGTGTCTGAGAGTGAGTCAGCTGGAGAAGTTGGCAACTGGAAGAACAGGCACATCCAAGCCAGCTATTGCAGAACCTATGGGGTCTGGGGTCAACTGAGAGACCCATTGGTGGTATGTCTGGCAGTGAGTGAGACAGCTGTGGAGATAGAGGATCCAGGGCAAGCTACTGGACAGATGATGGTATCAAAGCCCAGTTACTGTAGGAATGTGCAGCATGTGTCTCTGTGTTGTGGTGTGTAAATTGGGGTGAATGTCTGTCCCAGCAGCGGGAGTGGGGACTCTGAGTAGGGAATTGTGTGTGCAGGTGCCAGCAACTGGAGAGACTGAGGATCTTGGTTTTAGGAATTTGTATCAGGGTAATCCAAGTGCATATTGTATTATTTTATCTTTCACTTTTGTTAATCATGTAATTGCTTTATTTTAATGAATTTGTGCTGTTTCTCGTTGTAAGTGTCTGCTGTTCCAGAGCTACTTGTAGGTAAGGCTGACCAACCTATATGCATGTTGTTTCTCTAATTAAACCGATGTTTCTGAAATTAAGTTAAGCTCTAATCCATGGCTACTTTCAGTAACACCCCTGTGGTAAAAAGCTACTTTACGGGGGAGCAGCTTGCAATCCCACTTCCTCCTTGCCATTCTTGTCGTACCAACAAAATGAAGATGATGATAGAATCATAGAGTATGCCCGTGGTGTGACACAACTTCAAAAAGAAGTGCAAGACATAGTATGGGACTATAAAACAATAGATTGTATGAGGGAAAATTGAACTTGATTGCATGAAGAACTGAACCTTGATTTTTAAAGTGTTTCATGCTTGCAATGGTTGATAACCATTATATCAGTTCTCTTTATTTGTAACTGCTACTGTGTCATCAACTTTCCTATTTAAGTTGCACATGTTGCTTTTTTCTTGCAAATGAAGGGATTGTTATTCTACTGATATGAGCCTTTGAATGTAGATGTATTGATGTCTGTGTAGAAAGATGAGTTCTTTCTGAACAGAGCACTACTGTTGAGCTTGCAGTGTGACAGGGGGTAAGGAACCCAAACATAAAGCTGTAACCCTGCAGTAACCCACTATCATAATTTGAAGGAGTGATGTAGATGATAAAGGTTTTGGTTTCAGCAATGAGTCCTTATTGAAACGCTCATCTAGAAATAACTCAAAGGTGACCTTTTTTTCTTTAAGCAGTCATTACCATCATTTCTTTGTATTGTTTCAAAATGACTTATTTTTTACTCTGGCATGTAATATATTAGAAAGCTAACTTACACTGAATGTCTTCAGAATTTTATTGTGGTCAAAGCAGCATATCAGACTTGAAAAGAATTCTTAGATTCTGTTTTAGGAAGGACTTAAATGACACTCTTTATTTCCTCTAAAAGCAGGTGGTTTTTCAATATGAAATCTCAAACAGTTATGTTTTGTTTGTACATAATGTATTAGAAGAGAGTTTTTGAAATGTGGGTATTGCTGAAATTTTCATGGCAATCTAAAGAATGCTGTCGGGTATTTCATTAAAAACATTTTGAATTACACAATTTTGAGAGAGATTTCATCTAAGCCTGAAACAAATAGCTTTTGTTTTTAAAAACTGAATTTTTAATAGTCACTAATATAACATGCAGTTCTTGGCATTTGTTAGTTTTATGTAGCTTCTGTGTATGATAGAATGTGCACATATTTTGAACATTAGAGTCTGTTCTGCTTAATTTCTGGCACATTTGAATCCAATAAATAGCAACTGCTTAACTGCAAAACTTAGTCAGCATTGAATTGGCATGTTCTTTCTTGTTATTCAAGTAACCTTTCTTGGCCTTCTTTATCCAAACTCTTTTACAAAACCTGTACTACTGTTCTGAGAGTTGAAGGCAATTTGGTGAGGAATGTATTTAGAAATTGAAAATTGAGGAGAACATAATTGTGATTACTAGGGAAATTTATAGGTTGTTGTTGAAGATATGTGCCTGTTGGGAAAGGATTAGGATGTGGGTACTGACTAGTGCCTTGATTTTTCATTTCCTGTTTTTTAGGGCTTGTATAGCAAATGTGTTGTACTATTCCTGCTTTCTGTGGGACTATATGTGGGAAGGTTGTATTATGGTTACAGTAGTATGTGGGTTACTGTTTTCTGATAGGACTGAAATAAATGTAGGGAATTAGCACGTACCATCTGACATTGATCTCGCAAATACAGAAAGTGAATGTCACAGGAAGGTCTTGGTGGTTTCTACCCATTCTCTACAAATAATGGCTAAAATATTGAAAAATAGAAAGTGCTTTATTAATTTAAGGAATTTAAAACTTAATTTAGGAACTTTGATTTTTTTTTTAATGTACATCAATAACATTATAGCAGAATACACCATAGAAATGTATGCTGTTACTAAAATATAAGAAATGCACATGACTCAAGAAAAATGTTAGCTGGCCTGACAAAGATTGTTGCTGTCTATAAAAGAACAAGACAGAATCACAGAATGGTCAGGGTTGGAAGGGACCTCTGGAGATCATCTAGTCCAGCCCCCAAGACGACGCAGTGGTTTTTTTTTGTAGACGGTTGCACGGATGTAAAAAGGAACATATTTTCTTCATTCTTGTGAGAACAGAGTGGTTCTGGTTTAATTGTAGTTTTCTGTCTTAGTAGCACAGTTTCTTTTCTTATTGCCAAGTAGCTACTTTGTCCCTGGGTATCTGGCTACGTCATGTGAGGATCTGGGGAACAGGGAGTATTGGGTCAGCTGCTAAAGAAATGTAGAGGTGAACAGAGCTCAGTCCTCGGGAGTCCTTCCAGAGGAAGTGTGTTTCTCAGAGTTGCATAGGGGTTTCAGTCTTCCAAAAAATTAATATTAATCAGAGGATAGGTCCCAGAAAATTCAGTGAAGTAACCTGTTTCTGAGGATTGAGTTACGTGATCTTTTTTTTTTCAACTCTTCAGTACTGTATCTAAAAATCAGATATAATAATCTGTCTATTTGGATTGTTGGTGCTTTAGATTTTCTCCAGCTGCTGCAAAATAAGGCCTAATCTCCAGTAAGCGGTGTAATTTCCTGCTAGTGTGTGACATTAGGAGAAAACATTAGATGAGCTATTTTTGTGAGAGGCATTTCAGGAAAAGGAAAAGTGGATGTGTCTAGGAATGCCTTTCAAAGATGTAAGAGTTTCACAGCAATTTTATTCTAAAGACAGTTACCATAGAAAGAATTTGCCAAAATAAAAAAAGCTTGAACAACCACAACAATTCAATGAATTATGAAATGAATGATGAAAATTTCAAGTAAAATAGCCCTAAGGCTGATACTGGACAGGAACTGTTTTAAATAAGTATTATTTTGCAGAGTCCTGACAAAAAAAAATAATACATTCATCTTTCCAACATAACGCTTCCAGAATGTTTGAATTTTTCATACCATTGCATTATGCGTCTGTAGAATTTGGGATGTTGAGGTATTCCAGACAGTCCCATTATTTCCATTTTCTAATGAGCTGAAGTTATTCCCAGTGAAGCTGTGACAGTCCTCCATAGCTCTTTGTGGTGCTTTGAGGAAGTGACTGCAATGCAGTACTCCAAAATATTTGTGAGACGAGGTTTAAATTTCAGATTATGCATTTGCGTCTGTACTTAGAGCAATAGGAACCAGTTAATAACTTGAAGCGGTCTGTGGGGTTTATTTTGAAATTATGGTGAATAACATCAAATCTTGTACTGGTGCCACTTAAAATCTAATCTGAAAGAACAGGCTGTAAACCTGTATTAAAGTCTCTCTTTATTGAAAGTAACACTTCCAGTGTAATTGTTATTCATTTATATTTAAATGTTTTCATTCTCACAATATGTGTTGAAGTAAATTGCCTTTTGAACTGACTATTGAGATGCAATGGAATCTATATGTCTTAAGAAGTTGGAAGAGTTTGAGGTACAAATTATTAGAATTAGTTAATTACAGAAAAGAAGGAAATTTGAAATAATTCTCTATTCAGTTGGAGAAACGATAAAAGAAGACTCAAACATGTTTTTCGAAGTTGATTAGAAAGGTGATTGTGCACAGGCCAGCCTGGACAGCTTTTCATAGGACACAGATTTTTTTCACTGTTGAGTACCATTTCATGGAATGGCTGAACAAAGAGGCTCTGGACCAAATGTAACAAGAATACCTAAAAAAAAGGGCGTGCTAAAACATGTAGGTACAGAATTATGGTCATTCAGCTGACATAAGAAAATTATTAAACCTGAATTGATGTTTTTTAACTTTGCTTTGACACAGTCACAATAGGTGGTAAAATTGGAAGAGACGAAATATTGACACAATGTAGTCCTTCATTTACTCTCCTATTTAACTTTGTTTGCCCCTCTCTCTTTTAGCTGGTGTAGCAGGAATCACAAGCTATAAAAGCCTGGTTTTATAGATCACAACATCAGTTTCTGTCACTAGGAGTATGATCTAGGAAAAGTTGGTATAGAATATAAAGAAAAGGTGGAATAACCACAAGGAAGTAAATTCAAGGTGGGCATAAAGTGTACATGATAGAAAAAGAGCAGTGATTTGAAGGAAAAGAAAATGAAAACATATCGAAACAAGCCAGAATAATGGAAAAGAATAATGTTATTTCCTAAATAAGGCGTTGGGAATAGTAAGGGAAATGTCATCGACATAAAGCTGGCATTCAGTGACTTGAGTCAAAGGAGTACGTGAAAGGTGCATGAAGATGTTCCCTGTGTTTATAAAATATGAATATAGGCAGTTCAGTAAACCCTCAATTTATGATGCAGCATGAACTAGAAGCAATTTTTGCTATGCAAGTCTGAAAACTTGCATTGTATTAAATGCCATCAGCGTATTTTGGTAAACAATGTAGAAAATAAAAGTGAATAGACAAAATGTTACAAAGCAAAGGTTTTTCAAAGTAAATAAAGCTGTTACTTTTCAATAAAAACTAAAGTTTAAAAAAGTAAGATTCAACACTGATACTGAAAAGTTCAGTAAAGTCAATATAAAGAAATTATCTTTCCTGTTAGGAATTTGACTTATGAATTTAATGTGAATCTTTCATACTAATTACCAAAGTAAGAGTTATTCTGTATCTTTAAGAGCTTTCTGAAGAGCTTGGATACAGGAGTAAACATTGGAAACTTTCTGTTTTCTTCTGTGAATAGAAGAACATGTTTTGTGCCTTGTACTCCACTGTGTGCCCCCTTCTAGACCTTTGCCCCTCATTGCTACAGTGCCTGCACAGTACCTGGGACTTGCGAGCCCGGCTGGTGGGATTTGGTGGTTGTGTTTGTCTGGCAGAGGTGGTATTTTTCTGAACCTGTATCACTTTCAAAAGGGAACCAAAATCTAACAAGTGATGCCTGTTCACAGGATATTGCCTGTGCTTTCTCCACACTAACTTTTTGAGGCCAAAATTGTTCTGGGTGTTAGACACCGAAGTCTCTTATTATACAGTTTGACTCACTGTGTGGAGGTATTTTAATTTTCATCTTGTCTCATGTTCTGATACCTACGACCAATAAGAAAGTCTTGGTTTATAGCTGTGAGAAATGCAGCACAAGATGAATCGATTTCCAAGGAGTTTTGTTTGATGTTATCGTGTCCTGAAGTCCAATTTACTCACCAGAATTTATGCATGCTTATTTTATTTTTGATGGACATAGGGAGGAACAAATTTCTCTAAAATGCAAACAGAAAAGTCATTATAATAGTGGCATGTGTTATCAGTTCAGGCTACAAGGGAGTGTTGTGTTCCTCTTGGTTGGAATAAATTTGGTACTGAGAAAAGAAAAATGGCTTAATGAATTGAATATAGCCACATAGTAAATGGGACACACAGTAATCTGTCTGTACTGTGTAAAACTCCCAAATACATTTCTTAAAACAAGCAAACAACCCCCAAATCCTAAAATAACATTCAAGTTGGAAAATGAAGCGCTCAAAGATTGTGGTGGATTTTTATAAAATGTGCCCCAAAATGCACTCTCTAAGGTTGTAAACACAGAGTGTTTACATGTCCAATTAGTCCAGTCTCTAGACACAACAAAAATCAAAATGTCTTATTCATCTGCAGCTCGGCTTGAAGTCTCTTCAGCTTCTGTGAAACACTTTGTGAAAAGGCCCACGCAGGAGTGAGCATGCATGTTGAGATGTCCCAGCCGTGGGGATGCTCATGCACACTCGTTCCTCTTGTTTTTGGGGACAGTCTCATTCCCTGCATGAGAGGGAACACAAATTGATGCCCCGACAGCCCTGCCTGCAGGCAATGTTTTGGCCAGCCATTCATGGCACATCCTTCTGACGGCAAATGATTAACCCAAGCTTGAATCCCACTGGTGCCAATTTGGACATTGGTTTCTATACAGTGAGAGTGTGCCCTGCCTACTCGGCTTTCGGTCTGTCCTGTCTAAAGATTCTGGGTTGGAGTAAGCTTTTTCCTATGTACCATTATACTCACTGCTATGTCTTTTTTTCTCTAGAGAGGTAGAGGCAAGAATGAGATGGGACCGTAGGCACTGAAAGGAGAGGGACAGTAAGCGCTGACTCATTAAGAGTCTTTACTAACCGAGAGAACAAGGCTACCAGTAAGGTTTTGATGGGCCGTTTCCAGTGTATGAGAATAAACATCTGCCCTCTTGGAAAACGCAACACACACTGGCTTTGCTGCTATGGGATCCGCGTTCACAGACGGAAAGGTTGGGGAGGACAACAGGCATGTGCCAGTAGCCAGCTTGTGGTGGACAGAGCAGGGAAAGCTCAAGACAGCGGGTGACTTGAGACTGCCTCAAGTCAGACATTGGTGGTAGGCAGTATCCAGCAAGATCAGGCACTTTTTAGGAAAGCATTCAACTGAGAAAAGAGTATTTTTAAAGCTTGGCGTTAATTTGTATGCTTTCTATAGAGAGTTGCTTATTTTCAAATAATATATTGAATGAATGCTTTTGGCACTGAAGCAAAATAGCCATCTCCTGTCCATTTTCAGCTATGCTGTCTGTTAGGCAGTGGGCAGCGTTTCTTCCAGATGCATCAAACCCCGTTTGTCTTCTCACGTCTGAACTGGTTTTCCTGTATTGGTAGTGTAGGCAAGTGTGCAGCTGAGTACTTTCTCGTTTCTTCTGCAAATTCTTGAAGAGGCACAAGGAGTTAATCCCAGGACAATACGAAGTGGTAAAAGTGGCAGAATACACAGAGAGTCATTGGGGTTCAGTGAAATAAAAAGTTTGGACTACTGAATAAGTTCAGTGTTGGATTCACCTTAATCAGTCGAGCGTATAGTGTTAGGTATGCTTTTAGTGTATTTACTGAGGACATTTTTTCCACGTTCTGATATTTAATTTGGCATGCAAATGTTTATATGCCTGAGGCTGAACTCCAGCATCATTGTCCGGCTGATGCATCTGTAGTCATTCATTGTGATTTGTAACTTTGAACAATGTGTTTGGCCTTCCATATGCTAATTCTCAAAAAGACCAAAAACATGGGCACTGAGGCAGAATTAAAATTTTCTTTGCTGTGCACTCCCCCTCATTTGCATGTTCATCTTTCTAACTATTAGAAATTGTTCTTCTATGGGAAGTGTTTCGTGTTTATACTTACTCTAAGGTACAGTTTACATTTACAGTTTTAATTCAAACTGTTTTGATTAGAACCATGTTGTGATTCTAACATTACATTTCTGATAGCCCGTGGAGTGGACAGAGATGAGCTTTTACTCCAAATAGTGAGGAGGGCAAAAAAAGCTTCCATGGACTGCATATCCTATGTTTTCTGGTCTGTGATGTGGTGATATTTTTCCATTTTTATCTCTAATACCATATTAGAGTTTGGTAACATCAGCATTTTTAACTGTTATGTAAACATAACTAACGATGATTTAGGAGGACAACAAAACTATGAACTTTACTATAGCAATTTTGGGTAAATGTTAAAGCTATTACTGAGCAGGCCCTTATATTATACCATGTCAAATTGCCAATCTGTTGCTTAATTCAAATTAATATAAAAAAAAATCCCTTCCATTTTAATAGGCTTTACAGTGCTTTAAACTCTGACTTTAGTCTGATAATGATGATCTGTGGCAGGACTCTAGAATAAGGCAACTCCGCAAAGTAATTATTAACTCAAGGATATTTATTGTCTCTTCTGCTTGAAAACCTAACAATACCATGGTTAACTTGGTTTAGTTTGGCATTATCTTTTCTTCCGAATGAGTTATGAGTCACTTTAGAACTCCAAGTAAGTGGAGCTTTGAACAGCAATTTATGATGGTGTGCCCAGAAGTCCCCTGTAAATGGTGTGTGGTAATGATCTTTCTTCCAGTTTCCAGTGCTTTAGAGCTATAAAAAACTTCTTGGGTGGTTGAAGTCTCTCTAACTTTGAAATAATTTTTCAAAAAATCTTCAATGCTAGAATCCTTTATTAGCCACAGGTATAGCAACTTAATATGCACTAAGGCACCCTGGAAAGCCAGGGTAAAGAATAATGTGGGGTTTTTTAGTTGCACTGTATGTCAGGTTTACTTCTTTGGAGCAGCCACTCAGTAGCTTGTCTTATTTACTTGAAATTTACTTTAGTGGGTTGGTTTGGGATTGTGAAGTGTTGATTCGTGAAAGCATGTTGTTCTTTTTTTCCCCAGCCTTTCATATTTTGATATGGCCATTAGAAATGGTACGGCTAGACCATCAGTTTAGAGCAACATTTATAATTCAGAGTAGCATGACTGGAGAAGAGTGGTCTGTGGCATACAGAAATTGATGCAGAATAGAGAAAAAAATACAGTACAAACCAGAAAAATCTCTGGTTGCTTGTTAATGGCTCACTGAAGTTTTAAAAATACTATGTATAAGGAACATTGTGGTCTTTTTTTTCTTTTCTTACAGGTTTACTTTACATAATACATAAAAGGCCTGTAAAAGAGTGTGTATTTATTAATGTTTTATTTATGCACGAGATCAAATTATTTCAATTCTGTGCTGAATGTATTCATAGGGAAGGATGTAAAAAGAGCCTCTTGAACTCTTCTGTGCTGTGCCCTTCCAGAGTGCCGTGAATTTTATACTGTTGCTGTTGGCTACATTAAGATCTTTAATACAGAAGAGAAGATGGAGGCTGCAGTTTTACTGCCTAAAAAAACTAGTCTAGCAGCTTCTGCTGCATCCTTGAGAAGGGAACTGCGTGCTCCCCCTGGGGACACAAATAGCTTGTCAGTGCCCCAAGTGTCACATTGGCTTAAAGTCTCAAATCTGGACATGTGATTGTAGGATAAGTTATGACAGTGCTGAGTTTCTGTGTGGTAGTCTAGACAGGCACAGAGGAAGAAATTTTGGAATAGTCTTTTTTGTCCAGTAGTCCTTTTGAATGTAAGTGGGCACATGCTCATCGCTATTATGTAAGGATGCAGCAGTTAAAAAGCTACAATTAAAAAGCTACAAAAGTGATTAAAACCAGTTAAGAATTCCTGAGTAGCAGACGTAAACCCAGATTTAGTTCCTGAGAAAAAGAAAATTGCTAACTTCAGTCAGTGACATGAGAAGAATAACAACACTGGTAGAGAGCCCTGCGTGCCCCTCTGTTCCTATGGCCTTATCTCTGACGATGCTTTAGTCTGCTGGAGAAAGGTCTGCCATATACTGTAACACCAACATAAGGGAATGAACCTGAGTTACTCAACTAGTTGTAGACACGATTCATGTGCTGTATATAGGCAGTGCCTGTGATGATTTATGCAATTGTGGTGTGGTTGCTGTCACAGTGGGATTTTGAAAGGTGGCTTTATTGAAAGAGCAATAGCAGCACAGATGTCTGTCTACATCCCGCTGGAAATGTTTGTTACTGTTACCGCGCTTAACAGTGAACATCTAAGCAGGAAACCAAGTTATAGGCACACATAGCGCAAATCATTCTGCTGACAGTTATCTCACAAGGAGCAAAAATCAATGAGGATTTCATGCTAGACGTGACTGAGTCAGGAAGGAAGGTCTGCTTCCACTGTACTGAAGACTGAAGCGGTCATTTTATAAAACATCCTTCAAAACTGAAAAAGTTTCCTGCGAAGAGCCAAACCCATCTTTTTTTTAATCTATATATGGAAGTTTCTGACTCTGGAAAAGTTGATCCGTGTAGCTGGAATTGTTCCTAAGATACATTGGCTTGGAAATAGTATTTTGCTCCCTGTCATCGCTGAATAAGTGCCTTTTGCCTGTGTTATAGCAAGTGGAGTTCTGATCACCCAACTGTGTTTTGCTGAAGCACTGAGCATAAACAAATGACTAGCAGTGCAGTAACTTTGACAACTGAGGAATGTAAGTATCTTCTTGAATGTAAGTCAGAAGCGGGGGGCAAAAGCGTTTCACTCTCTCCCATCGTTTGGTGAAAAAGTGCCATATCTCCGGTACGTTTTAAAGAAACTGCTATTCTACATTTGAGATAATGCAGAATAGAAAGGAATATAGATAAAATGTGGCTTTCTACTCAAGGTAACATTAAAAAAACACCTGACACTTTGGCAGGGAGGTGATAGGAAATGCAAGCTGCTGAGATTTCAGAGCCATTGTCTGGATACTGTATCCTCTCCCTCCCCATGTGTCTCTGGCACTATCAACCTGGCTCTAAGTCATCCGTGGTGAAAATGTAGGTCCAGGCAATGAAGTCAGTGGAATTAAGATTTCATTCTGAATACCTCTTTTTTTTTTTTTCCCTTTTTTTTTTTTCTTTTTAGTATTCCACTTCTTTTACAAGTCAGTGCGTGGAAAGGATGGTTGGCCCTGAGTGTCACCTGTTAATTTTTTTCTTTAACTGGTTGCATATGTGTAGAATTGGAAAGCTTGAGTTCTTTACAGCAAAAAGTACAGTGCGTTGCTTTTCTAGACCTTCTTTTGTTCAACCAACAATATTTATTGTACTGCACATCGATGAATAACCTTGCAGTAAGTAAATCCCTGAAAAGTGCAGTCTTTGAGCAAAGAAAATGCCAAGAGTGTACTCTGATGTTACAGTGTTATGAATAATATTATTGATATATTAAAAAGTGCATGTCACTGGCTCTTCTAGAAAGGAAATGTCTCATGTTTTTGCTCTCTCTAGTTTTGTTGATTTCAGCAATATTCTATCAGAATCTTGTATGTCTTTGTACTTTATATTACATGAATAAGCAGAGCTTGTTGTATATTAGGAAAGACAAATGAAACTATTTAGAAGCTACATATTAGAGTAAACTTGTAACTTGGACACACTTATTAAGCTATATTAGTCAAAATGTTGTGAATTTTTTGAGAGGACTCAAGCTTCCTCAACACAATCATTCAGTTCAAATTTCCACCCGTGCCACATCGAAAGGTAAAAGCAGCAGTAAAGAAGGAATCCTCATTACCTGTTAGTCCTTCAGAAACACCAGTTAACTATTAGAAGCGTGTCTTGCCTTGCTGGAAGTTATGCAATGCATTTATGGACATCACACAACCCTCTGAAAAATAGGCCACAGTTACGGTGGGTCTGTCGTGGAGAATCAGGAAAGGTCTTTTTATTTTTTTTTAACCTTTAATCTTAAAAGCCATTTGTGAGACTATGCCGTTTTTCCTTTTTTCAGTCCTTCTACATAGCTTTCTTTTTAAAGGGGTCTGTTTTTTTCTTTATATTGTACATATACTTAAAAAATTCCTAAAGCTTACTGAAACATTTCTGCTGGCTTCTTTCTCTTAGAATTTATCATTCACAAAAAACCCAGACTGATTATTTGGTATATGAAAAAGGTAATCTAAGTATCTTCTAGTTCTTCCTTTTAAAGGTGATATTCCATAAATCATTAGCTTAAGAAATAAGATGAAAAGGACATAATCACAGTGATACTTTTTCCTAGGAAAGTGCTGAAAGAAAAAGGAAAGAAGCATCACAACTTAATGCCAGAGACATTAATAACTGGTATTGATCTATCTGTATTGAAGTTCTCTGTTCAAGGGTAATTGAACCACTGACATCAACAAGTCATTAGTTAAGTTGGCAGAGCCAGAATTTCAAAACTCTCTAAAGAAGCTTTTCTAGACTGAAATCTTTAGCTAGGTGCTTATTGAGAGAGATCAGTTTTTTTTGCAGAGGCTTTGCACTCATAACTGTGTGACTGAAAAGGAGTTTTGTGTGCATATATGCCCATTTAATTACTGGTTTGAGAACATCTTTTAAATTTAGAGTGCTTTAAAAATAGGAAAATAAGAAATTGTGTTGTTTAAAATATTCTCTTAATATGGATTATAGTTTTGGGAGTATCTTATTTTTTCTGACAGTGCAGCACTTCCATGGTTAACAGTAGTATGTTTCATGGTTTACAAAACAAGTGGTCAAATTTAGCTTCACAGGGACAGAGATTAATACTTGGCTTGCACATGTATTATGCTAATATGTACAGAAATCTATTATGCTAATATATCGAGAATTTCTTTTGAAATAAGAATTAAATTAACATTTGGAATAAAAATTATTTTAATTTCCTTCTCTCTGATTTATTTCCTCATCTGTGGGCTGAACTTGCCCCAGAGCAAGCATTATTAATAGGTGGGATTTTGCAAAAAAGGCTAGCCAAGAATTATTGCAAATTGTGTTTCAGGCATCTTTCCATACTAAATTCAGTTTTCACACGTCGGGGATGTGCACCTCTTAATGACTTAACTTGTAGAAAGTCGTCTGACTTCTGTGATTAAGTGAGTCTATAATTTGGGCCTCCTAAGGTTAAAAACATTGCTTTTCCAGGAATTGATTTAGTTAAAATATGCAGACATAATAATCTTTACCATGCACATAACATTTTTTGGATAGTAGAATATCTTCTATGGTAAAAGAATGTTTTTGGTTTCTTTTCTTTTCTGTTAAACTGATCGTGTAATTCGTATTTAATATGTGTGAACAGTCTAATAAAAAGTAAGCAGAAATAACTGAAGCTTCACTCTGATCCCAAGGTGAGGCTATTACTCATTATTACTTCTTCTGAACACCACAGCTAAATACACTCTAGATGGCATAATAAAATTAGCTGCTAGTAATTTCAAGGAAAATACCACATATCAGTTTTAAAGTGTAATTCAGGATTATAGTGATACATTCTAGAATGGTACTGTGAAAACTGTTGAAACTTTTACACCCAAGTGACTTCATATTGTGAAAGTGAATTTCTGGTCTGGGGTGTGGTAGTACACGCTACTATTTGAATATTTGAATTAAAGAAGAAAGAAAAATCTGCTATTGAAACTTGTGTTCTAGTGCTAGTAACTGACTCTCTGATCGGAATAAAATATTTCTAAGCATGCAAACATGTATTGCAAAATAAAATCTCTTTGTTAATCTGACTGCAGCCTTGTAGTTAAACAAAATTGCAAAATATCTTAAATAAAACAGTTTTACAGTGTTAAATAAAGTGGAGTTTTGGTTTGCTATTGAAGTTTACAGCCTACATGGTTTAAAAATTATGTGGGTAATTTTTCTTTAATCAGCTGTTAAAATATTAATTATGCCTATATTTTGTACTATTAAAAATAAGTCCTCCTCACTGACATTTTAAGATATTTTCTGGGAGGAAAAAAAACCAACAACCAAAACCGCTGTTCGGTTGCATATGTTCCAGTGCTCTACTGTGGGATGTGGTTGTGCGTACTATTAGTCCTGCTCTGACTCATTCGCCCGGAGTTCTGCTAAAAATGTGATGAAGATCACTTACACCTGTGGAAGTAATTCAGCTTTATCAGATTTGAAAAGCCCTTTGCAATATTAAAAATGTATTGCAAATGTGAGCCCCCAGTCTTCTATTTGCGTGCTAACGGGCATTGTGCCGGCTTCAGTTGGGAGCCCAGCACTCACCCCCTTACGAGTTATCTGGCACTTCAAAAAATGAGAAGTATGAGTGCTAATTATCGGACCTTGCGTAACGGCAATCTTAATCCGGTCCTGCTTCTGCAATAGTTAAGGTTGAGTAGCACTGAGAGACATATAAATAGTGCTGGTGATTGCAGCGTTTCAAAACAATGCTGGGGTAAATTATGAAATATGTCAGGGCCGATGTATAGGTTACTTCTATTCCTGACTGAATGTGACAGCACTAATACCACAGCCAGGATCGCAGTGAAATTAAGCACTTAAAATGTTGCTCCAAAAGGATCAAGAAGAAAGACTGAAAAGCTCTAAAAGCATGGGGATAGCATTAGGAATGGTTGTTGTTTCATGGTTTACTGGATGTACAGATGGTTTTGCTGGTGGCAAGCTATTCGGTTGTGGTGACAGAGTTAAACACACATACATTTCCTTTTTACTTTCCCCGTCATCACAAGCAAAGGGAGGAAAGCCTCTTCAAATAGCTCTAAGTTTATTCAATGCATGTGTAATATATCTGTAGGGAATGAAATGAGGCATCTGCTTCCTGAGAGGGAGAGCACAACTTGAACAGCTGCAAATGACAAGACAAAAATGTGGGTTAAAGTATCAAAAAACCCCAAACTCTTCTTCTCTCAGAACTGAAATGTCCTCTGGTACAAATCCACTGGGTAGAATAGAGTCACACTGGATATTAAGCTTACGAATGTGTTAACTTAAATAGAACGTCATTTTGAACAAAACCCAGAGGTGATATCTTCTCCATCCCCCCCTTTGATATCTGTTGAGGGCTTGAAGGAATCCCCCTGGTTTTCTTTAGGAACTGTAATTTGCACCCACTTCAAATAAAGGGGCCTTAACAACTTGTTTGGAAATAGCTGCATTGTGCAATAGCTTTATGCCTTGTAACTGGTAGTTTATGCAAAGGCATAAAGGCAAATTCCTGGCTGTATTCCAGGCAGCCCCACCACTTTGGAGTCTTACACTGTCATCATTATTTTCCCCAGTCAGTTGCAAAATTTTCTAATCTGTATTGGCTTTTAATTTTGCCATAATTTATTAGCGGTAAGTGCATTAAAAACACAAAGCAATCGAGGAAGATGGCCGATATAGAGAGTTTTCAAATTACTATTAATTTTGGCTTAACAGCTGAAGCGATTAAAAGCAATCATATTGCAACGTGCCTTTTTTCTCCTCTGAATGAAGTGGCAGTGTTTGTGCTTTCTGGAACCTTGGGGTACACAGATCAGAAGGAAAAAGAATGGAGAAATATGGCTGCAGATTTTAATGGCAATTTTCAAGTTTGAAAATAAATGGTGAAATAAATATCGTTTTGATGTGCTTCCAAAATGAAAGAATTCCTCTTAATTTTTTTTTTAACTGTAAAAAGATTCCTCATTTTTTTGGGGGAAGGTTTTGTTCTTCCCAAGATTTCAACTGGATTGTTACACGGATGATGCTGCACTGCTGGTATACATCGATCATGGAAAATCATGCCTGTTGTTGCATTAAGCTTCTTATATAGGTGACATTTTCCTCTTGTACGTTTTGACAAAACATTTTTTTCAGATAACAAGAAATAATAGGAAAAACTAATTTTTGGAAGATGTGTGCAAACATGCTGCCTTCATACTCTTCTCTTATTATCATGCTTGCAAAAACCGCAGGTCTAGGGCAGCCATTCTGCTACAGAGTCATGTCTGTGTACGGTGCTCAAGATCATATTGAATTATTGCTATATAGTTTCTTTGGGACTGAAATGGATGGGTTCATGCTACTCTTCATTTTCCCTGCTTTCTCATTCGCACTTGGCAGCATGAGCGGCAGCTCTCTAGAAGATCATTAGCAGATCTCAGGGATATTTTCCCAGCCGTGGCCACTCTCCCTTCTGTTTTTGCGTGCCTTGGGGGTGGGCATGGGAGGCAAATAATGGCTCCTTATTAACAGAGAAATATATCATCTTGTACTCTGTGTTTATGGGTTTTAAATTATCATACATTAAAATTCAAGGATGTTATGTTAGCAGAAGACGTGAACGTTTGCTACCTCTGTCATGAAATGCCCGGGACTGTGCCCACCATAACAAAGAATGTTAATTAGGGAAAGCAGGGCAACGAGGGCTTAGAACTACCTCAGTTCTCACAGTAAATCCATATCTGTTATTTTAGAAAGATTTCAGGTCGTAAAAGCTTTTTGCAAAAGGTTGTCCAGTGTCTAATAACCCTACAATACTGATGTCAGCGACGACGCAAGCAGGCTTTCTGGTTTACTTTGCACTTCCCCATATACAATGCAAACAGATAGCTAATGACTGGGTAAATACAATGGGAATGTACTTTGTGCACTGTGTGTTCTGAGCTTGAGTGTTTTGGTCTTTATTTTGTTTGCCTATTTTTATATTCTTTCACAAGCACATTTTGTAATGATGGAATATTACAGAGTTCCTAGTACAGTACAGAGGAATAGCACAAGGAATGTATTGTGCTCACTCTTTTTAAATCTGAAATCCTTGCCGATGCCAATTATTTTTGGCTTTTATTCTTTTGAACTAATATAGTATGAACAGGGGTTATGTGTTATGATTCTTTAGCACAAGAGTGTTCATTCAAAGCAAAAAAAAAATCAGACAAAAATGTATCTGTCAGACTTGGACATATCCGTTTTCTTTTCCTACCTTTTTAACTTATTTTTTTTTAAATGAAAATCCATGTAAAGTTTAAATGTGTGAAAGAAATGACAGTGAGAGCTGAGGAAAAAAGTCATTACCTGAAAACTACTACCAGTTGTCGTATTAACTCACAAGGATTACATTTGAGTCCTGTAAGCAACACGATTTACAAAACCACGAAAGAAAGACATTGAAAGCAAAGTCTTTAAAACCAGGCTGATCTTGGACTTGCTACCACAGCCCAGTATGCCATTCCCTGCCTTTGCTGGAAGTCCCTGCTGCTGCCTGACCTGCAGCTCGTTGCCCAGCAGGATTCCCAGCTTCTTTTCCACAGAGCTGCTTTCCAGCCGGCTGTACCCAGCCAGCACTGGTGCACAGGGCGCTTGGAGCTTGGGTGAAGGACTTGTTGTGCTTCACGAGGTGCTTCTCAGTCCATTTCTCCGACTGCTGAGGTGCTGCTGCTCCGTGTTCCAGTTCATCAGCCCTTTTCCCCCTAGTTTGGTGTGACCTTCAGTCTTGCTTCAAGTGCACTCCATCCCATCGTCGAGATTGTTGACAAAGATGTTGATGAATGTTGATCCCTGAGGAACACATCTAGTAACCATCTGTCAATTGAATTTTGTCCTGCTAATTACCACCACCCTTTGATCCTAACTAATCCAGCCAATTCTCCACCCGTGCTCACTTTCAACCTGTGTTACACCACGTTGGCTAAAGGGAGACTATGGGAGGCTGTTGGTAGCCTTGCTGAGCTCCTGGTAAAACAGTATCTGCTCTTCTCCCCTTGTCCATTAAGTATAACATCTCATCGTAGGAGGCAGTCAGGCTGATCAGGCAAGATTTGCCTTTCTTAAATTCATGTTGGCTGTTCCCAAACAACTTGTGGTCCTTGGTGTTCTTGGACATGGCATCAGGTATATCTTGCTGTGTCTTTCTAGGAGCTTGAGGTTAGGCTGATGGGCATACAGTTGCAGAATCACGTTTCTGTAGATCCTCCTTCTTGCCCTGCCTAAAAATACGCATTAATTATATTGCTATGCGGATCACTTCCCTACTGTGTCCTGTTCCTGCCATCATACTGGATTTGAGGAAGAAATCAGCTACTATAAATCTTTCTCTGGTAAAAAAAAAAAGAAAAGAAAAGGCAAAAAAATCAACCCTGTATCAGCCACCTGATTTAGTTTAAAGGTCGTGCTGGGTTTTGTTTATGCAGTACCCACTGGCCTGAATGGAATGGATTGGCAGAAGTGCATTGGTTAGTCTATTCTTACATAACTAATTTTCCTAATTAATTTGAAATATTATGGTGGAAAGAAAGGAAAACTAATGATAGCAGTTCTGCAAAAAAAACCCCTAGTGCCTAGCAGTTATTGTGTCAATATGAAAAGCTGCAGTCACCATGTGAGACCGGAATGCTTTTGCTACATATTGTGTTAACATCTCTCACTGCCTAAATTGCCTCTCACCTGGTCTGTCAAGCCCAGTCATCATCAAACAGGTCAATTTAGGTTCTGTTTGTTAATTCTCCTGATGTACTTATCTTTAAGGTTGAGGCAGTGACAGTTTGAGACATTTGGAAAAGATAAGCTAAATGAATATTTTATTGTTTTTGAGAGAAGGAAGGTATTTATTTTGGAAGCCCAGTAGGCTTTGTATCCTGATGGGATGCGTGGTCTTCAGCATGAGATTTCTCTGAAGGTTTTTTGCATTTCATTCCTTTGCAACAGCTGGAATTGGCCTCAGGAAGTGGACAAATGGAACAATTATCTGAAAAAAAGTTGGAAAATTGTCTCTCCTAGATTCCTGTTTTGTGTATTGTTGGCTGATTTAGATAAAACTAAACTTTAGTTTGGAAAGTTTGGAAGCCCGTGATGTGTTTGTGTGGGAATAATTGGCATCAAAAGCGCAGTGCTGTAGCCTGGGTCTTCACCAGTTATCTGGAATTACTTGCATGTATTTGCCATGATCAGTTCCTTGCTGCTGGATGAGCCTTCACTGCTGTTGACAAACAGCTTTCACTATGTCTCTTGTTTTTTGGTGTCAAATATTTTCATTGGAGTTTAAGTGTTTGAATCCATTTTATATTTGGGATTACTGGAAGCTATCTGGGTGAAACATAACTGCTTGTTCTTTATGGGACAATGGACTAGATGTTCTGAAGAATGCTTCACATCTCCACACTATCAAGTTATATGGACATGTTACATAACTAAAAAATTTGCTTTTATTTTGTTTTCTTACTCTTTGTTTTTAATGTACCTTTCTTATTTTCATTTTTGCCTTTCAGCACTATCCACTTATTTTAGCAGCTCTTTCAAATGTTCTTGGAAGGGAAGCAATCATATGGTCTCATTTACAAGAAAATATTTTAAAATGATCTCAGGAAAACTTACAATGGTTAACTGTTTTGTTTTTAACTCAGGCCATAAAATAATAATTAGAAAAGTGTTTTGAAGTTGCAAATAAACCTGTTCTTGTCTTAAGATGAATTGCAGAGTAAGCAAGTGCACTCTGTAAGGGGTTTTGCAGCACACAGCACAAAATGTTTCTGGAAGTCACAGAGATGCTGTGATTTAGAATGCGGGATCCATCCTCTAAGCCTTGGCAGCATCGGCAAGCAGCTAATTGATCTTGCTGAGAATGCTGCTTTAGGTGGGTGCTCGTGAACAATTATTATGTAGTTGTATTAAATTACTGTATAAATGAGCTCCACTGCTTATGTAACTTACCTCCTCTTGGCATCAGTGCATTCAACAAAAATGTCAACAATTGAAAATAAATTTTTAAACTTTCAGTTGTTGTACAAAGCTTGCTAGCTTCACTTACATGATAACAGCATATGATCTTTACACTTCAGCTCAGAGATGTGTTGGTGTGGTTGGTGTATTTGCTCATATTGCATTACTTAAAAAATGGAAATAAAATTGTTTGGTAACACTCAAAGCGAATGTTGAATTGATTCCATCTATGAATATTTTATATTCCTATGCTACATGTATCTATGCTTGAATGTGAATCTTCTCCAAAGGCAAATGTACTGCTCCTGTCATTGAATATTAGCCGATAGTTTAGAGTTCTATTGCGGATAGTCAGTTTCTTAATACAAACTACTTTGTCAGAGTTTTAATTGATTAAGGTCACATTTTTCTCATCTGTGTTTTTTTTTTTTTTTAAATAGCAGAGGAAACAGAATTTTATGGAGAATAGCTGACTCTTTTCTAAACTAGATTGACCTGTGCTGGGTGTGTATAACCTCTGCGGTGTCTTATATTTCCTACCTGAAGAACTTTGATGCCAGGTTAGTTAAGATGCCTGACTTAAGCTGAAGTTAGGGAGAAGTTCCACCTTTAGAGGACATAAATAGCAAATGGCTGAAGCAAACAAACAGCACAGAACAAACCACATCATTCACAAAAAAACAATTTACGAATGTTGTGTCTGGTGGTGAAAATCTCTAATTTAGAATAAGTAGTCCTAATGTCATCTATTCAGACAATTCATAAACATTTAAAAGACAGCACATTGTTTTCAGAAGTATTTTGCTCAGTTTTATTGTTGAAAGGAGACAGGGTAATAGTAAATTATTTGTAATTAGCACTTGGAGACACTCAGGTTTGTCTATTTAGAGTGAAACAATTTATCTCCAGAGTAGACATTTGTTGCCAAATAAAGGAGTACTATTGTACTATTTCAAAGGACAGTTGTATACTTAGGATGCTCTCAAGATTTTTAATAAGGTAAAGAATGCATTTAGAACTGAGATTAACATACTTATCTCTGAAGGCCAGGTGTGGAGGAGATTAGCTTTAAAATGTAGAGGCGATTAAGAATTTTGCACTGAGGGCAACATCTAATAGTAGTATAACATAAGCTGTAATGTGAGGAACCTATTAATAAAATGCAGATGAAGCAGAAGGAGCAGCTACCCTTTAAATGTACATACCTTTGAATATATATACACGCCTTTGAATACCTATGTACCTCTAGACTGTTATGAAATAAGGACTCACAGTTATAAATCTCAGTGAGGGAAAATGCTCTCGCATATGATTAGTGTGTGAATAGGTACCTATGAGACCAAAACCCAATCGAAATTACTATTTAATCTACCATAGCATCTTCAACAAAGTGATATCCTGCATGATCTAGCAAGATATAGCTTCCTAAATATCCATAAGCCTTAGTTTTATGTGCTTACAGCTCACTGGCTTGTAGGGGCACCTTGCAATGGTGTCTGTGAAAGGGAGGAATTAAAGGCTAAAGATAAACTTCTTTTCTGAAGATGACTGCAAAAACATGCCCTCACCCTATAATAGAAAATATTCAGTTCAAATTTTGTAAGCGAAATCAAACTAAATTTTCAAATTCCAACCTTAAATGATTCTCACAGAAGGGATAGCGTACCCTGTCAAACATTACTTGCTTGATGAATGACAGTTTTGAAATCTTTCATGAAGAATAAGCAGTAGTGTTTTACACAATGCAGCTGAGAAATGTGGGGATTAAAAGTTTTTGAAAATGATTTAAATAATAATTCTGAGAAATTATAATACAAGAAGCTGAAATAGGTTTTTCAAAAATCTGACTTTTTTAGTGTAAAGCTGTAGACAAAATGACTACCAAATGAAAGTAAGCAGCTACTGCTTTAAATCTTTAAATATTAGTAAGGAATACATTAACAACATGAGCTTGATCAGTCTGGTACATTTGCCAGATGCCTGAGTTTTCAGATATTCTGAAACAGTGATTGAGAAATCTAAGTTTCTGTGAAAAGCAATTACTCTAATTCTGATTATCTCACTAATGCTACTGGAAAGAAGTAGTGTTGGAGTTGAGAATGCAGTATAAAAGGAGAACTGAGTTCAGGGGATCTGAGGAGTGTTTGCAAAGTTCAGAAGTCATAAGGAGAAAAGGAGGAGACACACCATCAAGATGATAGTCTTGAAAAGCACAGATGACATTAATTCTGTAGGACACGCATATATTAAGCATAACAAAATAAATAAGAGTGAATGAAGCTATGATATAAAACTGGCTCTGCACTTGACTTACTAGCTTTGGTAATTGTGTAGACTGAGAGGATTACGTACATAAAATATTCACAGATTGTATTTAAAAATGGAAAAGGACTATATCAGGAAAATATATTCTATTGTTGAGGTATTCTTTCATGTCAGTCAGGCTTTTTCACAAATATTTTGCTATGGAGAGTTGTTTCATATACTTATAATTGTTTAATTCAGTTGATGCTTTTCTGGACTTTTGATTTTTTTTTTTTTCATTGAGAAACATCATTTCTGGAGAATAAGATTAAGAATAAACCATATTTGATTAAAACTGTGAAGGCTGTTCTTAGTTTTCTGCTCAGGTTCATCAGATCCAAATTGCTATGTGTGTGCCAGATTTTACGAGTGAGCAGTATTCAACAGACTTAAGAATGATCTCTTATATCTGAATTTTTTAAAATCAAGATATGTGCAATAATTTGCTCTGTAAATGCTGGTGGTGCTTTGATTTGGTCATGTACGGTTGCCTCTAACTACTCAGTTCACTGGAAAAGCTGATGCAGATTTAGCAGAGAAAATTGTTCAAGCCGCTTGGAACCGCTGAAGGTTTCGATTCCGTAGCTGGGAAATGGTGAGCGACCCATTACTCATATTTCTCCTGCAAGTCTTCACCCTCGAATATTAAGGAGAGGAAAGTTCTTAGCTCAGGAGTGCTAAATATTTATAGCAAGAGAATTGAAAACTAGGATTTTCAGCTGCAAAATGTGGGTCTTTTATGTTTTACTCTGAATGAGGCCAGAGCCATTAATCCAAGATAGACTCACTTATTTCATCTAGACACTGAGCGATGCCATAAAATGGTGAAGTGCTGGTGTCTGACTCTTGGGAAGTGGGAAAAGATTTGATCTTCAATATAAACCAAATTAGTTAAAGACACTGCCGTGCAGATAAGCGTGCTGATAGTTGAGTGTGTTACAGTGGTATAAACTGTGGAACATTTCAATACCACAAAAGTATGTTTATACTTTTCCTTTTTCACTGTAATGCTTTTTGGCATGTGGGAGTTTTTAGTACTGGTTCTTTGCAGTTCCTTGGCTGGACAGTTTTTAGCTATTCCTCAGTGGCTCTCTTGATTTAAGACATGCTCTACAGTGACATCTACCAGCATGTATTGATTTATTGCTCTGTATGAAAAATAAAGATATCACTTCACTATGTAAGCGACCGTTAGGATGACCAGGGCTCATGGTAGTTGTGTATGCTCTGTATGTAGTTCTCTACGTTCTTTATGGCTTGAATAACTTAAATTTGGTACTGATAATTTTTTTTTAATGAAAAGGAGACTTAATTTTTGATTTAATTGTTGCTCGGCTGGACAATTGCCTAGGCCAGATGGACTGAAGGGTCTGGGACGTTTTGCTGCCATAATCTCCCTCTGCAGTGTCAGAGCAGAAGTCTCGGCCATGCAGAACTCCCAGGGACTGCTTTGCCCCTGGCCGGGGTGGGGTGGGGGGATGTGGATGTCTTCTCCCTCAAATTGTGAGAAGGTTTCAGACAACTAGCTTAAACCAGATGCTGGCTCTAAAATAGCCGACTGAGGTTAGAAACTGCCCACTCTAATGGACCAATTTCAGACATTTTGTTGACGAAACGATTTTAAATTAAATATTTTACTGTCCAAAATGCATTTTGAAACTCTTTCAGGTAATACTCAGCTGCGGTTGCTGCTATTTCCCTCTGGGTAATACAGAAACACCAATTTATTCAGTGGCTTCTGAGTAACAAAAAATGCTTTTAGGTGTCTTAAACGTGCTAAAGGTGGGGGTGTGGTGCTTGCTTTATGACTTCAGGGACTGAATAGTGCCACTGAAGGTTGGGGGGTGGTCGCTGTGCCTGCTCGGTGGAGGCGAAGGCTCTGTCCCCTTGGAGAGGCAGAAGTCCCCTCAGCGGGGGGACTCCCCGCTGGGGAGCTTTGCCAGCCACCGCAGTGGTGTGCTTTCTTCTTCACATGAGTCCTGAGCGAGGTGGAAGTTTTGGGTTGGGAAGTCGCTTGCCTAGAGAATTTGTAGAAGGTGTTTGCCTTCCAAATTTGAATTTTGAATTCAAAATAAATTTGAATTCAGGAATACACATGGAAGAGGGCACACAAAATTGATTTTATTGAAGCGAACTTGTGATGATGAACATGCTACATTGGCTTTTCTCAGGGGCTTACTTTCAGACCAGTGTTTGAAGCAGATCAGTTGCAGTATTCGAATCAATTGAATTACAATAAGTATAAAGCAAAATCAGTTGTGTCAGCTTTTACAGTTTTTGACCAGATAACACAGAAATACAGGTATTTGACAGCATGGATGCCTATCTTCTTGTATGGCCAAAGTACCCATGGAGTTGAACTGGAGTCCTGCCCGAAGACACAAAAACCAAACTAGAGAGTTGTTTTACAAATGAAATGTTTCTTGCTTCAAATCCAGAGTTTAGTGGGCTGTAATGTTTGATCAGTAAAATAAGTAAAAATAAGACAGTTTGGCGTGTTTTGTACTGTTTCTTTCACAAAAAAAAAATCAAACCTAACCCTTTGTGTTGTTTATTGCTGTCATTGCTCACTGAGGTGTGAGAGTTTTAAGTAAATATGGAAAGCATTTCACAGCTCATGGGACTGGAGTTGTTAATCTTTATGCAACATTAACCTTTTTTTGACAATTTCAAGCCAATGCTTTTATTTACATAGTAGAAAGAATTCAGAATGGTGATCAGTGAAAGTAAGAATGAAAGAATTTAAGGTGTCTTTCTATGTGAACATTAATAACAATTATGACATATATTCCAGAGAAAATGCATGTTTTTATTATTACCTCAGATAGTGTATATTACTTTGCATAGCTTGACCCTAAAAGATAATAAATTAATTCTAATTCTCTTTATGTATACAACAAGCATATTTGCAAAATATCGCCATCTCAAATAAGTATTTTCTATAAACACAGCATAAGATGATTGCAATTTGAGTTAATTGCTTCCATGTGCTCTGGTTTGTAGTAGCACTAAAGCTTTAAAATCTGAAAGTCATTCTCATGCCTATTTCATAGCATGAGATTTTATGGTAGATTATGGAACAGTAATACAGAACTTAAATGTAATTTTAAATATATTCTTTCTATACTAAATCAAACTGTTTATAATTTATCACTTTTGAACAGATTATTAAATTTAATTCTAAAGATCAGAAAAATGTTGAACATACTAGTATTAACTGTAAACCCCATATTTTTTTATTTAAAAAAAGCCCCGATCAGTATGTTGTAAACATGAAATCTAAGTTTTCCATATGTAGAAATTATGATATTAATTATGGCATTGTATCTGCAACTCTGTGTGTTTAATTTTTCTTTTTAAATTTTTTTTTTACAACTAAAGTAAAAAATTTCCTTTCTACAGCTGTTCATAGGTTTTACAGTCAAGAGCAGTTTTGAGTAATACAATGGAAACTTTATGGGGCTACATTTGTACCTTTGCCAAATAATGTAATTAATTCAGTGCAAAAAATACATTAGGGTATAATATTATAATTATAAAAATACATAAACTCTAAAGTGAAGTGCAGTCATCTTATTTTGAAACAATTTACTAAATGTGAATCGTCTGTTAGCTGAAGCTGAAACACAAGTCTAGTTCCACGTGCTTTATAATCTGATCTCAGTGTATAAAATCTTTGGAGCAATATAAACATATGTGTAAATGAGTTGTTTTAACATTCAGTTTTTATAATATAATTGCCTTGAATCATGAAACCTCAGACCTAAGATGTTCCGTCAGGGAGGCAGAAATACTTGTAACAGTGAAATCCAAAAAGCATACAAGAAACAGCTTTTGGGTTTATGAGTCCAAAGACAACTCACGTGGTGTTCCTGCAAAAACTTAAGGGGAAAAAAAAAAAAGTCCCAACAGAAAAACCCACTCCTTAAATCCTGCGTTATAATGTGAAAGCTCCATGCTTTTGTTGGACAGCTGAGATGGATGAATCCTAAAGTATTTTAAGATTGGCTGCTGCTCTGAATACAGTCAAACTTATACTGTTCAGCATTGTCACAGAAAAGAAGTTATCTGCAAGCCCAAGTTTCGGTAATTAAAGCCTGGAAGGCCCCTTGGGTGGCTAGCATTGACTGGTGTTATTCAAGAGAAACAAGCACCACATTTCATTTATGAAATACTCGAGTAGAAATATAACCTGTTTGTCTTTTTGCCTAACATAGTTTCAATATTTTTCTTTAAGATGAACTGTAGAAGATGTGTAGAGTCTCATATTTGAACGTGTCTGTAAGTCATGGCTAGATCCAAGGTAATAATGGCAGGGAAAGAAGATGACAGATGAAAATTGCCGGGGACCCGGAGGAGGAATGACCATCCGATTCCACGGTTTTGGGGCTGCTAGTATTTAGTCCCTGCAAACCTATTATTTCAATCAGGATGGAAGCTAATTACATGGAACGCTTTCATCCTTTAGCAAAAAAAAGATAAAATGCCTCCATTTTAGGACTGGCGGGGGATTTTTTGACAAAATATTGTTCTGTCAGAAAATGCCAGTGCCAAATCATTTTGCAGTTTTACCAGGCGGTTTGTCAGGGGGTAGCTCTGTCTTTCCAGGTGGAATTTCTGACTAAGTAGATGTTCTTGATTGAAAATTTGACTTTCTTCCCTGGGCTGTTTCTGTGTGTTGCGTTCGCAACCATTGGATAAAATGTGTATGTGAGGAGGAACAGGGAGTCAGGAGCTGCCATCCCCAGGGGTGAGCACCTTGGCCATGGGGCAGAAGTGCCCTACTCGTGTTCCCTTCTTTGCTGTTCAGTGGCACTGTGGCTTTTGGGGTGCTGAAAGGAGAATCGCTCCTTTTTGCAATTTTACTCCTCTTTGTAGGTAGTTATTAGGGTGGTTCTGTATTCGTGTGAGTACTTCAAAAATGAGTCATTCTGTAGTGAACAGGGTGGTTCTTTCTTGTTTGTTTATTTTTTATTTGTTTGTTGCAGAATAGCTGCAGCTACCCTACCTGGGGATTAGGTTCCAAAAGTCAGATTCTCGCTGGCCTGGCCACCACCAGGCAACCTTGAACACAGGTGCCTGCGAGCTACTTTGTGGTGCAAATGCAGTGCCCTTCACCAGCCTTACCTGGAGCACAACTCATGATCAGATTTGGGCTGCAGAGCCTTTAGGTTGTGGGTTTTGAGCAGGATCAGGCATGGGACGGGGAGACAGCTGTGAAAACGGGAACGGTCCTTTGAGCGCAGAGAAGCAGAGCTTCCAGTCACTGCACCACCTGTAACACAGGCAACGTGCGGGCATCTCAGACAGGCTGCGTGCTCTGGAGATGGGGAGTCTGTGTGATATTTCCCTGAGGTCCCCGAGACCTTTTTGAACCTGGGTTTCCAAAATTCAGGACCTCTGGTTTTACTCTTGGTCTGGTTTGTTCTTTTCTTTGGACCTGAGGCTTGTGTTTCTGGACCAGAAATGAATAGGCTTGTCACCTTACAAATTGATGTCTTTGGAGCGCTCTGATAATAAAACTGAGCATAGTTTAAATGCGTTTTTAATTTTACATTATCTACGATTATAATGCTGGTGCGGAAGTATGAGGATGAGGTTAACTTTCAGGAGGTCCCTCACTCATGCTCTTTCTCTGACTCACTGTGCTTCCACCGCAGGGAGGAAAAGAAAAATCCGTAAGGGGGTGGCCAGTGTAAACAACCACCCGTAGCAGATCTGGGTACTGGGGTTTGTGTAAGAGGGAAGGAGATTTGAGCTTTTCCCCTACTCGAATATCTCACACATCGCTTGTTTGTCCTCTCACAGGGCTGCATTCACGTGCGCTCAGTTCTCACCAAGTTTATGTGTTGCTACCATTGGGAAGTTAAAAGTAAACAAAAATCTTTGCAAAGGATATATTGCAGAAGGATACTCCTTTCACTAGCACAGTGATGCAAACCTTCAGTGTCACCTTAGCAAGAATCCTGACAAATATATGTCCTGTGCAGCTGCTGCATCTTGTTATGACCTAATTTCTTCCTCTGTTCTGCTGTGATCATATGGGTGAACCTTACATTTAGGAATGCTGTTTGGCTGAGAATAAGAAATACTGAATATAAAAAGCTAACATTGAATATTCTTGTGTATATGTGGGTGTCAAGATCAAGTCCTTAGTATACACATATGCCTGAGTCAACCGCAATTGATGTTGATGGAATTCATGCAATTATATGCTAATAAATATATTGATGGGGTTATGCTGTATTCAGTCTCAAAGGGCAGAAGTGAAAGGAGAGAAAATGTTTCTGAAAATAGGAGTTGTAACACTGTGTATTGCTATCCGTTGAGTCAGCAAATTGTTCCCATTTATCCCGAATGCTTCGGACAAGCAATTTGTCTTCAGAGTGCATTGAGAATGCTTCAGATGAGCAAGGAACCTGGTAAGTAATACAGAATCAGCAATCCAATGTTATCCAAAACTGAAATTACATCATCAATGTTGTGTTTCCAAGACCATTTTAACAACTTCCCTTCAGAGGAATCCTCCTTTGTTAAACCAAAATTAAGAAATCTAATTTCCTTTGAGGCAAAATCCTCTGATCTTTATGTATTTAATCACTGCCTAATTCAGAATACTAAGAAAAGGATTTCTCATAAAAATAAGCATGACCTGATTAAGTGACTAAATGTGGATGTTATCATCGTTGCAGAAGTTTTAAAGATTCTCCTACAATTTTTTGTATGATAGAAGTTCTCTAATTTAGCTTTGAGTAGGAAGATCTGAACTTCTCCCATTTTCATACAGAGTTTTCAGTTACTAGAGGGAAACATCTGTTTCTAAATACTACATGTAATATTATATACAGGTTTAGAAGTGCAGTGTTATGAGTGTGGATCAGTGTATTCTGTTAGACATCTTTCCTTATCAGTTTATATGTTTGCATAAATTCATTACGTGTTTAAGGTTGAGAAATATTGCCTAACTGGATTCTGTTCTTAGGAAATGATAATTTCCATTAGCATCCTCATTTGAGAAGCCCTAGTGGGTTGACCTAAAACATTGTGAAATGAATTTATAGGAACAACTTCAGAAGTTAAGTCACCTAATGAATGGCATTTTGTTGTTCTATAATTTGTTTGATTACCTGCAATCTTCAGTCACCTTTAAATCTGAATAGTATATCAACTTTGAATTCCAGCAGGTGGTCAAGAAACTTGAAAGATCTGAAGACCTTTTACTATCTGTGTACTGACAACATACAAAAATGTTGTCCTGTATTTTATGTCCATAAAGGTGTTATCACCTTTGGCAGTTGATAAGGACTGATAAAGAGAGGGAAATATAAATGGATTTATAAAGTGACATTGTCTCTTTTACTGTTATCGATGGACACTCTCACTCTCTATATAGACTTTTTTTTATAGTAACTCTCCTATAGATTTAGTATTGGTCCAGTTTGGTATTAAATGGCTTCCACAAAAATTCCATTTAACTGAACATTTGTCTCATCTTTGCAACTATCTGTGTAAAGACAGCCACTGCAGTGAGGTGACATGGATTTGAATTTTTCTTCATAATTCTCAAGTAGGATTAATCAAAAAATTGTATCTCTAATCCATTCACTCCAGGCCTCCTTCCTAATCAATAAGAGTAAACATCGGTAGAGGGTGCCACATTTCATTTTTGAGTAAATCTCCCTGTGGAAAGATTTGAAACTTTTTAACAGCAACTGAGAATTACAGATCCTTTTGAAAGTCTCCTAAAATAACTATCTTCCCTTACAAGAACATAAATAGCATTGGACATCCAGCCTCTGGTCTGTCAATGCAGATATATGGTAATTGAGATTATCCACGTTAAAGCTGCTCAGCTGCTCTGCAGTGTTAGCAGTCTGTCTGCAAGGTAGATTGCAATTGTCTTGCAAACTGTAGTCTAAACCACCATAGCTTTTATGTATTTTTTTAAGAACAGTATTAAAGTTTTGATTTCCTTTTTAGTATGAAATATTTTGAGGTTTTTCAGTTAAGTCCATTCACTCCCAAAAGTATTTACTTTTAAAATTTTAAGCAGCTTATAGCTTTATTCTCTTGTTGTTCAGATTTATTAGTTGCCCATTACCATTCTGCAGTTTACTTAATTAAAACCATTTACACCCTCTGAACTGACCTATCCCAAAGGAAAATCCCAGAGTAAAGGAAAAAAACCCTGTCTTAATAGTTTTGTTTCTGTACTCAGAGAAGCTGACAAACTTAACATGACATGTAGCAGCACAGAAGAGAATATTTAAACACTGGTTAGAGCTGAGAAATTCAGATACACATTTCATATTCCCATTTTTTTGCGGGGAAAAATCAGAAAGAAAGAAGCCTTGAAAACAGCTGTTTTAAGATGCAAACAGTAATCATTTAGAAAAGTTGTATCACATAAGTAAGAAAACCTTGAAAAGATGTTTGGTTCTTGGAAACCATTGTATGCAATAAGAAAACTGCAGAGCAGCAACTTGAGTTTCAGCACTCTTTGGTCACCATGCTACAGTAAACCTCAGCCATTGCTTTGTTTGGTCAGAGGGTCTTCTAGGCTGTAGTTGTTTATTAACCACTAAAAGCTAAGCTTTTCTTTCTCTATATAATTTGTGGTGACCGCTAAAATAAGTAGAAATATCTCGAAAAATGATACACTGTTCAGAGAAAGCTGCTTAAACCTCTATTTTTGTCAGCATTCAAAATAATATTGATTTTATGATGGATAGGAAACTATGCAGCCAACAAACCCCATAATTTCTGGAGTATCCCTGAATTCATAGCAGATACAAACCATGAAAATAATGCGTTACATGTGAGCTTTATTTCTGTGGCTTTTTTTTTTTTTTTAACCAACCGCAAAAGAAGACATTTGAGAGCATGTTTCTTGTCTTGATGAAGACAAAGTACAGTGTCAAACACTTAAAGCTGAATGTTCAGTGATATAAACCCATGCCTGCAGTGTCTGCAGGATTCTTTCTTATAGTTGTTAGCAGAATTGGTTGACTGTATTTCTACCACCTGACACATGAAAAATCCAGAATTAACATAGTCACCAAATACAGTGAGGAAAGCCCCATAACAACTTCTGTACCAGCTGGGTTTTTCCTCAGCACTGGTTTTCCATCTTCATAGCTCTGAATTTGCTCCTAAAGCATGAAGTACTCATTTTCTTCAGTTATTGTATTCTGATAAAAATTTTTGTCAGGCTGATGTTTTGTGAAATTTAATCTGAATTACTGAATTTTCTAGGCTTTATATAGCAAGTGTATGTTCTGCCAGATTAACCTGACAGATTAGATCCTGACATTACAAAATCTTGACAGTACAAGAACTGTGAGGTGTATGATGAGGAGATTGTAAGTATGTTGAGCTCTCGGAAATGTTACCAAGTTGTAAGAGGCTACTAGTAGCATTTTTTAAGTCTTGCTAAGTCCTTAACATTCTCTTTAGTTTCTTAGTTACAAAAAATAAAATTTGTGAGTCATAAAGTCAGTCTGTTGTTAATATAGTAAAAATTGGAATCCTATAATGAACTTGGATGACGTTGAGGGTCTCAGAAGCAGAAACGGAGTGCAGTCTAGTCAGGTAAATTACAAGGTTACATAGCTAGGAACTAATTACCTTTTTGGTTTTTACACAAGCTTATAGCTTATTAATTGGATAGAAAGACAAGTGCGTTTGGAGAGGCCCTTACTGTAGAAATAGTAAGTACTTATTTTGTTGTAGAAGGTAGCAGTAGGATCTCATGTGGAATGTTGTACATAGTGTGGTCAACTAATTTTAAGAAAAAAACATTGAAACCAGACGATGTGAGTGAGGAGCTGCTAGGGTAATCAGAAGCCGTGGAGAGCCTGCTGTAGGAAAATAGCTTAACAGGGCCTGCCTTCTTCCCGCTATCAAAATGAAGGCCACAGGAATGTAAGTCCTGTTTATAAATTTACTGGGGAAGTGAGCACGGGTAACGAGCAGAAAAGGACCTATTTTACTGAAGTAATGCTGGGGAAAAATCATTTATGAATGAATTTGAAACGAATGGCTTGAAATTAGAAAAAGGGTTTTAAGATCACCTGTCATACAGAAAAAGCGGGGATAAAAAAAAACATATAACTGCAGTATCACCACACTACGGTACAGTACAGTCAAATATGATCAATTTATGGCAGAAACTGTGGCCATCTGTGAGACTGGACTTGGATTCTGAGACCTTGTCAAGTCTTGTGTCTTTACGCTTTCTCAGAGGTTCGGGAAAGAAAAACTTTAGCTGGGCATGGCCTGATGGTCCATTTCTTGAGAGGAAATCAGACGCCTGGGCTGGGGAGAGCAGGAATTTCCCTGACTGGATAACCATCATTTAAAAAATGTGTTTGGGTTTCATGGCTGCACAGCTGGAAGAGCACATTGGTGTCAGTGCACCTAATCCCTGACTTCTGCCATCAGTAGTGACTTTATGTGATGGGAAATCTGATCTGAACAACGGTGGGTTTGGGCACCAGCAAAGGAAACGGACCTGAATAAAAGCTCAGACTTCCACAGAATTCTGCTTTTTGGTTTCTCTCTTTATGCTTCCTCTTGTATATCATATATCTCAGTCTGTGTGATTGCAAGTGGCTTGAGTTTATGCTACTATATAATTACAGTACTGGATACAGGGTGAAACAAGAAGCCCAATGTGCTTCAAAAAATATGTTAAATACTGAAAAAATCAGTTGACGTGGAGAACTGTAATTCTTAAACAATCCTGCTTTAATACAATTGCTGTGGATTTATTTTTTTTCAGGGGAGGGAGATTAGGTTTGTTGTTTACTAATTAGCTTCACAGAATTAGACCTTGTTAACAGTAAAATAATCTCCATTTGTACTGTAGTTTTATTTTATATTTGTGATATTTATTAGTGATCTCTACTCCTGTAGAGTGCAGCTTGTATTCATAGATTAATCTCAACAAAAATGTAATCTACTGAATAAACTGAGAAAGAACTTCCTGACGTACTTACATGAGAGAAACATTTTGATTTTTACTGTTTAGCAGTCATATAGAGGGAAAAGAAAATCTCAGCTTGAACTGGGTTGCAGTTTCCTTTTTGCAATATTATAATTAGTATATTTTTACATTTCATTCATGGCAACTGTACTTTGCTCACTGTGTAACTGAAAAGAAAAAAATTATGCCAGGTGCTTCATGGTAACTAAGGCTGCTGTGTAAGTATTTTACTTACTACTCTGTTTCTTCATTAAGAACTTCACTATACAATTGACAGTACTGTTGGTGGAAGAGATAGATTAGGTTACATAAAAGATTTATAGTTTTGGCTGTAAAGCAGAAAGTTCATTAGTGGAGTGAAAATTAAAATTTCATAATTGATGTAGTGTAAAAGTAAAGTTCACATAATAATTTTAAGTATGAAATTCATTTAAACAGTCAGTTCTAAAACATAGATCAAGTTAAATACTTGGACTTAATCCAATAAAAACTTCAGCGAGGCTTCTAGAATATACAGTAAACCTCTACCATCATGTTTCTCTATTGTGTAAAAATAATTCATTCTGTTATCTGTATTTCTGTTCTTCGATGTTGCTGGATATTTCACAGGTCCCATGCATTTGTTTTTATACATGCAGTTCGTTGTGGCTTCAAAATCAGGTCAATAGTTTTGAACTGTTAATTCTGCGATAAAGGTAAACTAAAATTTCATAGCCTCTGAAATATATTCTTTCTGGTCTTCATTTTCAGATCAGTTTTTAACTTAAGAGATGTAATGCTAACTGCTTTAATGGATTTATTAAACATTTTTAAATGAAAGTGTTTAATTTGCAGCACATTTCTTGGTCTTTTTATAGCTGAAAAAATTGATAAAGTATTATTTTTTAATTTTCTTAGAGTTTTTGGTTTGTTTTTGGTTTAGGGGTTGGGTTTTTTTGGGGGGGGGGTTGTTTTGGTTTGTTTTTTTGTTTTGTTTTGGTTTGGTTTTTTTGCTTTGTTTTGTTTTGTTCTGTTGGCTGGACCAAGGAGAGTAATACCAATTTTTCTTTACAGTGAAAAAGCAATATAGCTTGTTTATGTGAAGAATAATTCAGGAAATGTAGTGAAAAATTATCAAAACTATAAAAAAAAAATCTATAGGAAGGAAGAAGTTGGCCATAACTTGGTATACAAATTTGAAGATTGTATGATGAAATAATTCTTTCACACATTTTAAGTCAGCCCATGCCCAAAAGCTCAGTCTCCTTCATTCAGTGTTTCTGAGTATTTTGCTGCATAAACCTTTATATTTTCTGTAAAACCTCATTGAATTTCTCTCCATTCAATTTTTAACACTTTTTCTGTAGAATAAAAATTACATCTCTATACTTACCAGTAAGCTTTCCTATTAGTTACCTTTGCCATTATATGAGAGGTTATTTAATATAGAGGTTGAAGCTTTGTACTATAATACTCTACCTGTGGGTTTGAATCATCAAGCGGCTTCCTGTGAATTAAACACGTAAGTACAATGGCAGCTCAGTTTAGAGAAAACACTATAAAATTCCTTATACATCTGTTTCAAGCGATCTAATATTCCCCCCCTGCGCCGAGTTCGTTTTACAAAGATGATAATGTGAAAAACGCTGCGGAAAAATACTAGGTATGCCCCCACCTTTTCATGGGTGGATGAGATATTTCCTTAGTACTTGCCTCTCGCTGGCTGCCTGGCCAGGCTGTGGGTTTGCACTGGAGAAGTGTTCGGTGACGGTCAGTCAGAGTGACAGCATCGTTCTTACCGCGCTGTCCCAAAATGCAAATGCTTCGGCATAAAACGGGAAATACGCTGTTTTAAATTGTTTAATAACAGCAGTTGAAATTGCATTTCCTTGCGATTTCATTAGTGTGTGTTGAGTGAAGTACTTCTATGAGGATTTTACTGTGCCAGACACGTAGATTGACAAGGCTGTCTGCAAGAATCTCTCAGCTGCCTAAACAGCTGTAAAAATAAAAATACCACTCACAGGCTATTAAAACTCTTAGCAGCAAATCCTTCCAGTCACTTCTGGCATGCTGAGCTTAACACAGAGATGTTTTTCTAAAATTCTTAAATAAGTAATTAGAATAGTAGGTGATAAGTGATGATCTAAAAGTATAAAATCTGATTATATTGTTAGGATATTTCTGGCTTTGTGATTAAAAGGTGTAGGATGCAATTAGAAGGAGGATGATCCTCACTTTAACAGCTTAACAAATGTTTATTATATTGCTCATTCATGCGGAAAAATTACTTGTGATCTGCAAACATTTTCACATAAGGATAATTTTATGCAGGTGCTTTAGCTCCATTGATTTCACTTGGATTATTTGCCTGTGTTAACGTACGTGTAACAGTTTGCAGGATCATTGACTGAACAGATGAGTTAATAATGCCAAGTAAGTAAGTTAAAAAAGTATCTTCAGCTACTTGCCGGCCTGGGGAGTCATTCTAACTGTCTGTAGGGCTGAGGGCATGTTTTCAGAAAATATGTGGGTCCCGGTGCAAATACTCGTAATTGCCACTTCAAGAAAGTGTGCAGTAAACTTGGAATATCCTACAGAATAATATAATTTGTAGTGAATGCGCTGTAAGATTGTTTGCTACTCTGCAGAATAAATAACTTCTATTTGAATAATTTTTGTCATATTTTGGGTCTATAATGTATAGCATATGTAATTTGTAGGTAAAATCTCATATTGTTTCAGATACAGTGTAGCAATAATTCCCTAGGAAAAAATGGTATTTCTAGTACTTGTAGCAAAAAGATGGGATGTGATCATCTAGTGGATTACAATTAAATATCCCAAACCCCTACTTGCCAAAGAGATTGTTATGGTTCATTTAAGGCAGTAGCGTATTCTAGCAACCTGGAAGTCCTGTTACATCTTCTTGAGCGTATCCATCTTGTGCCATTTATTTTGTGGAGAAGAATCATCCTGGCTGCTGCACCTCATGGCCTAAACGATGCAAATTGTAAATTTACTGGGAAGAACTTAATTTCTGTCAGTGTGTCATTCTGAACTGAATATATTTCAATTCTAGTCCTAGACTCCACCAGGTTGGATTGAAATTGTGTAAAACTTTCGTGGAAAGTCTTAGCTTTTTTGCATTAAACTTTGGACGGGAAGAAATTAAAATTACTTTTTATTTGTTTGCATCCTCTGTGAGAAGGATAAACTGTTTGACATAAACAGAAAGCGTTTTTTGTGTATTTTCTGGGGCGGTTTTGTGTTGTAAATACCTTGGGAATGTGGTGCTGATTTTTTTGTGCACTGCTACCACAAAGACAACTAAGCCACTGCCCAAGGCTCTAATCCCAACAGCTTCATGTTAATGCTGTTGCCGTGAATGTTTGTTGGAGTGGTTGTGTTGTAAACTTCATAAGGAGAATTTAACAAACAATATCAGTCTTGCATTGGGTTATTAAAGATTGCTCTGTTCATTTGTGAAGCTAGCCAAAATGAAATTTGAAGGCAATCTTCAAACCTGGGTATGAATGAGAACTTAACTGCATCAGGCAGCCATCGCTATGGTTGCTGGTGTTGTCTTAAGCAATGCAACTTATGAAGCTCAAAAGGCACGTAAAATAAGTAAGAAATAAAATATTCTTGAGTCCATATAAAAGTCTTGGAAGTATAACAAGGTTATGTTATATAAATGAATGGTGATGAGACCCTCTGTAAAATCTAAGATAGCTAAACATGTCACTTGATGTCTCCTGTCAGCCACAAAATGTTGAAGCTGGAGAAGTTAGTTTCAGTTCTCCCTCTTGGAAGTTGTAGAACCTTTTAAATTCACAGGGGATATTTCATAAGCAGTAATGTTATTCTGCCTGTAAGCAGTTCATTGGTGAAGTACAAAAGGTATGACTCCCCAGAAATAATGCATATGGATTTTACAAACAAAATCCAGCTCATAGTGAGGAGTCTGTCCTGAATTTCTGGTCAAATCCTCTTTCAGAGTGTTTACAACTCCCAGAGTTACAAGTGGCAATGAAGACAACATTATCCTCATTTGTTTTACTTGTCTAATTATGCACATTCCTTTCTGTGAAATGGAAGTAATGAGCTTAACAGAGTAAATTGGTTATTTTTTAATATAAAGAAATCGCAAGTGGTCTGGAAAAATATGCAACATAAACGTTTTTCAGCGACTTGAATTAAAACATCCTTTCAGTGTCATTAGTTTCATCAGCTAATGATGTGCCAGGAGCAAACCACGCAAATACATATCTGCATTGAAAGTCAACATAGTATCCAGGATTGCAGAAAAATAACATATGGGAAGCTCTAGATACTGATTTTTCAGAAAATGTTCTTTTAATATTTCAATCAACTTGCGGTTTCTTTACTTCCACATAACAGAAAAAGAGCCCATATTAGCAGCATTGGCCTGCGAGGCTGTGCTGGTGTGTAGCCACCCCGTAGTTGCTATAACGACCTAACATCATCTTACAGGGTTGCAGTTATGACCATAGCACCAAAAATTCTGTCCTGCCTGAAGAGAGCCGTTCCAAAAATACTTTATTTAGTACATAGGAATGTTTGTGTTCTTCCAGTCTGGGATACTTCCACGTGTATTATTTTCATTTTACAGTGCTTGCAGTTTAAACATCTTTTCATTGGGAAACCTTTTAGGTACGTTTTCTAAAAGTGTGTGTGTGTGTTGTATGGAAGGAATTTCTATTAACTGTCACCCTCCTCCCCATCCAATCCTATGCGTTTCTTTTGATGAAAACATTTAAAGCACACATGCACTCCCTTTCTTTTCTAGTAAAGATATCAATACAGAGAATTCATATATCAAACATTGTTTTTATTTGAGATGAGTATCATAATGCAACATCTCATAGATAATTTTAAAAAGTTTTCAGTATTAAAGTATTTGAGTATTAAAACAGGATTAAGTGTTACTCTTAAAATGTTGCATTGTGTTGTATATGTCTGGATTCTAAAAGTGCTGTGGTCAGAAATATATTCACTTCTAATAGATTCAATACTTGTGTTTAAAAATAGCTGAAGGAAATTCTTAGTTTAGCATGAGGGATTTAAGAGGGATGTGAATTATTTTGAAATAATTTTGTTCATTTTATGTTACAATACTTTATCTTTTATATATTAAATTTGACTTCACCTATAAATATTGCTTCATGTGATTCAGTTCTATAAACACAATAGTTGCCAATAATTGCTTTTTAATGGTAGCAAGCCAATGAATTACACAGAACAGTTCCCCCCCCAAGTGCTTCTTTATGTTTTAATTGTTGATGTATTTTTTAAGTAAAAATATTATCTGTTTGGCAATCGTAAGATAAATAATTTTAGCAGTGAACTATTTCTCTGTATTTGACAAGATATTACTTATTTAAATTTAAAGAACTGGTAACAAATAAAATGAATCATTACAAGCTGTGCTAAGTTTTAAAAGGTTGTTTTAAGGTGATCTCAAAAAGGAGGAAAAACTGATAGAAGTTAAACTTTTACAACATATGACTGCAGAGTTCTCTGAGGAAAAATTGTATCACTATTGTAACTATCAGGAAGAGATTTATAAGAGTATTTTAAGAAAAAAATGGCTAAGCTGTTGGAAAAAAATGTTCCCTCTAAAAAAAAGATATATATATCTCTTGTGTGTATAGTACTTACGTAGCTCATAGAAGTGACTGTTCATAAGAATGTAACATATATATGTTGTCAAAGCAAATGATGTTTAAAATCTGTAGCATTTGGTGCTTGCAGCTGTTAAGGAAAGTACTGTACTACAATTGTGAGACATGAAAACTCCAGGTGCTTGACTTTTCTGTTATTGAAAGTAAACTGTTCAAATTAGACAATTTTTCAAAGCAGAAACCAAAGAAAAACACCTTTAATCTCTATTTAGTGTCAGCTTTATTGCATGAAATCCATCTTTTATAAAATGGGGTTTGATTGACTACCTCTTTGGAAAGCTTCTTTTGAAAATCTTTATCTAAGCTTTGACTGAAAAAGTAGTTTTTATTGTAAATGAGATCATCATTCTCATTATTAACCTATAGTAGGATTCATCTCATTCTTACAACAGTAAGTAATGTACAGTTGAAAATCCATATGGGGAAGTAATAGATAATATAAATGTAACAGTCACCTACAAAGTGATATGGAATAAGATTTCTTAACTGTTTGAGGCTCAAACTTTAATTTATGAGAACAGCATGAATAAATCAGAATAAAAATATCAGAACAGAAAGTGAAACTCTAATGTGATAAGAGGTTTCTCTCTGAAAAGTTCTCCTAATATATATGTGTTTTTTAAAAATTTTATAGTCTACAGATGAGATGGTAGAATTCAGAGTTCTAATTGACAGAAACCACAACTGAATTAAACCTTTGCAATTAGTCACTGAGTTCCTGGGGCTAAATTTTGTAGTTATTGTCAGCAGAAGAATAAGGCGTCTTGCATGAAAAAATTTCCTACAGTTTGCCTTGTGTAAGGGACCTTAGCCTTATGTTTAGTCTTCTTTTTATTATAATAGCTATAATACCAAAAGAAATACTAAAATTTCTATCAAACTCTACCTATTCATATTAGTCTTTAAAACTGACTTTTTGTTTGTCATCCTACAGAAAGTAAATTCCTGTAGTGAAAAAAGGAGTTGTAAAATCAGTGTTCTCATATAGCAACTCTGTAGTCATGTGATATTCTTGTAGCTCTTAATTTTTTGAGTACCTGTAGTGTTGCAAAATAAGAATAGCATGGGAAAGACCCCTGGGACATAAAACGTTGCAGAAATAATTGATTTTTAAAGGAAAGTTTTCTCAGCTTACAGAGTATTCTACAGAGTAGTAGAATTTAAAACTAAAAAATATATTTCCTTTTTACTGATTTTAATCCATATTAGTCAGAGGGGAAAAATGAAACCAATCCAAAAGATACAGAAGTAAAGAGATAGGATAATTAAGGGGAAAAGTATCAGTTTGGAATTGTCTGTTTTGCTAGCTGCACATTAAATAGTCTCATTTACTGATACTTACCAAAGTGTTTGCATATGGAGGTTTGTTTACTATGAATATAGAATGATAGAGATTCCCTTGAGAGGAAGGAAGGTCTGGAGCAATAAACTCTCTAACTATTTTCTTCTTGGCCAGATGCCTAAAAGCACTTCCCCTAAACTGCAGACCACATTGCGCTGTTTTTCTATACGTTGCAGAAGAATGAGTAATGTTTTCTTTCGGTATTGACCAATAATGGATTTGTTTTCTTATTTTGTACGATTTGTTTTCCTTTTTGTACGATTGTGTATCTCTATAAATGCCTGCATTTCTCAGTTGTATGTTTTTTTAAGAGTTTTACACTCAGAACCCTGGTTTAGCAATGAGTACCTGAATCTCTGGTAAGAGTAAAATATACACGTAAATAAAGCTAAAATAAACTTGGATAAAGTTTTCCATATTAGCATAATAGAATATTAGAATATGGGGAAATAGAGGAAATGTACCCAGTACTAGAGGATGTGTTTCAAGTATGATCATGCAACATCTGGCAGGTCCTTGGTTTTAGCATCAAGGCTAGAAATCAAGGCATAAAATTGTTTTGAAGTGGTGGGTGTGTGTCATACATTTGATTGCAGTGAATTTCAAGAACAGATTTTTAGTGGGACCTGTGCTCTTAAGTTATTTTGAAAAGTCTTGCTAAGTATGTATTAAACATAAAAGGTTGAGGTGAAATAATGTGACCAATTACAATGCCTTTATAGGATATAATAATGTATTTTCCAGGAGGCTTTGAGAGAAATTCAGGCAAATTAAAATAATTGGCAAAGGTCATATTGAATAACTGAGGCCAGAATTTGACCTCTGCATTTAGAAAGCAGGAAGAATAACAATTTAATGTTTTGTCCGAATTCTTTTTAAATTAAGACAATTTGAATATATTGGACTAATAACTGTATCTGTTCCTTTATAAGCATTTTTTTTTTCTAACAGAATTTTTTACTTCAGTTGAATTTTAGGAGTTAGTGGATGCTCTCCTAAATAAGTAGGACTTTTTCATACTGATTTTCAAAACTGAAATTAAAACATTTTACATGGAATCAGAAATTCCATGCCTACTACTTAAAAATCAAATGGTTTTAGAAGTCAATTTTTTTCCTTGAAATATGTCAGATTGTGTAAACAGTCTCTCTGAAATATGTAGAGGCTTGTTGAAGGCTGTAAACTTGCATTCCCCTGTTGTGCAAGAGCACTTTGGGCCCGTGCCAACCCTTATATGCCCAAGTACTATGGAGTAAATCTGATTAATTTAAAATGTTGGTCTTATATCATGATTTTAAATACTGTGATAGACTTGTTCTGATAGGCTTGTACAATGGACATCTGCTAATTAGTCTTAAAAAGAACTAGATGTTGTGTATTTAATACTCTTAATTGTGTTTCTTTACAATGTGGCTGTGCAGGTGCAAAAAATCTGGCACAGCAATATCTACAGCAGATGTGGCAGTATCATATTCGGGAGGAGGTGAACTCTTGTTTCTCCTGTAGTTTAGCTTTTAGCAGCAGGAGTGAACAAGAATCTGTGTAAGGTAGGCTCTTTGATGAGCTGATCACTTGAGTTGAGTGTTCTTCAAGCTCAAAAGGGAAGATGAGTTAGAAATACGCCCATAGAGTATATATTTTTTTTATATTAGGATATAAATCTTCCAAACACTATGATTTTTCAAAGTGTAATGCCATCTACTGAAGAATGTAATCTCATTTGCTCACATTACAGTTATTAAGTTAGCGCTATCAAGCAGGCAGTTTCATGTTCTGTAACTTCGTGAAAGTTTGCTTTGAATTGGATTTAAAGGGCACAACTGAATATATTGCCCCTTAAATTAAACTGATTCCAGAGATAAATCAAAACCCTATAAACTGATGAACTTTATTAGTTGTATTTTAAACAAAACTGGCTTGAAACCTAGTTATAGATCGTTGTAAGCGAAGACTTCAGTCCTACAAAAGACTCGCTGCATACCTTGGTGTATCCAAAAGAACAGCTGGTAAAGTAGTAGTATCTTCTATCAAACCACCTTTTTTTTTTTTTTTTTTTAAAGACACTGTTTCCCTCTAAATCATCTTATTAAGATATTACCTTAAGCTTGTTTTCTGTGACTGCTTATATGTAAAATGTGAGGATTTGTGAATGTGGGTTTTTTTGAGGACAAAATACTTAGCGTATGGCAGGAATATCAATGTGGTTCTGTGAGTAAATCTACCTGTCCGACTGTGACCATAGGGAAAGTCATAAAAACATTAGCTTTATTACGTTTTGAATGAGAACTGTGGTGCCACAGTCAAGTGTTTGCCAGGCTCTTAGCAAGATCAAGGCTCTTGTCTCTTTACAATCTACATTGTAAAGTAAAATTGCATTTTCTTGGTTGTTTTCGAATACATTATTCTGATGATAACGTTGTACTCCACCTTCTGGATTACGATTTTATTTCCACGCTATTAAAAAATAAAAGTCTTAAAAGCTTTTATTCTTTGCAATTTGCTCTTTTCAATATTCTTGCAAATATTGTCAGTAAATCTGTAAATTAAATAATGTCAACTGAATCATCTTCATTTTGCTAGGTCTGCAGCATTTCTGTTGCTACTGTGGTCACTGACATTGAGAGACTGACTCCAGCAAGTTCTGTAACCAACACATCACCTGACCCAGACCGGCATCTGTAAAATGTGTGCCTCAATAATCTAACAGTCCTCTGCATAGTAACATATGCATATGTATAGGATTTACCTATGACTTTAGGTAGGGCTGGTAAGGTAAAAAATACATTGCAAGATGACCTTACAATGTGGGGGTGGACTTCCAACCCAAACCATTCTATGATGGTACTCTAAAAACTGTAAGCAGCTTATTCAGTGTGGTGGTGTACAAATTTTATTAGTTTGCTAGGACGATTACTTTTTCCATGATAAACTATTACAATGTGAAATTCTGTGCATGATGCTGTTACAGTCAGAGCCACCTGGGTGTGAATCTTTGTGAAACTGTTCAGTCAGATAATGTGTAAGTAGAGTTTCCCTTATGGATTTGACTGGTGTCTTGGGTCTGTTTTTTGTGCCTCTGAAGTATTTTACTCACACAGTGTAATGACTTTGTTAAAAATCTACAAACACACCCCCTTACCTCCAGAAAAATAATAGTAAGAGAGTTATGTTTGTACACGTACACACAGAGTAGCTCAGATTTAAGAGTACTTCCACCTTTATTCGATTGTCATTCTTGGATGGTGTGTGACAATACAACACTGCTTCACTCTCCGACTTCCTCACTGAGGCAAGAGGGAATCCGCGTGACTCTCTGGAAGGTGTACAAGTTTCAAAGCAATAGGGGTGTGCTCAAACTGAAAGCAATTGCTGAGTTTTAAAACCCCAGAAGGGGTGCTTGTAACAGCTGTTTTGGATCCTCCCTGAGGGAAAAAAAATGATTAAGTGGAGATTTGGAAAGTCTTATGACTTAAGTTTTATTCTGAACTAAGTATAATAGCAATAGCGTTAATAAATATGCATACTTGCAACTATTCTGTATGGCTTGGGTGCACCGGCTGAGATTTATATTTATGGCCAAGCCTGGGGGCTCATTCAGGAGAGTGTAGCCTCTGACCTGCCAGTCACAGCCAACATTTCTCCGTCTGCTGCTTGGGCTGCTGAAGATGCAGTGCTGCTCTCTGCACGGGTGCCCAGTGTATGGGCAATATTGCAATAAGCATTTTCAGTGAAACTAATGAACTTTGTCTCCAAGCTTTGTCTGGGATGAGCAGTTATCACAGAGCTGATTATGCCATAAACCAAAAGTCTCTCCTAGGTAGTGGTCCTGTGATGGGTACTCCGAAATAGCAATGCAGGACTGGAAGGCTGCGGGTCTAGAATCTATTTGTATGTTTTGGTGTAATGAAATTTCACAGCTGTTCAGGGCAGGCCAATTTTGGAACGGTCTGAAAGCTATTGCTTCGTCTTATCAGGCAGTCACAGCATGGGAACCAAAGACTGATTGGTATCAAAAATATCCTTGCCAGCAGGTTGGGGTAGGACATTGTATCTATCTCGTGGAGGGTTTAATACACTCTACTTCCCAGCATTTTGTACTAATGTGAATCTTTCACTTTACAAAGAAAAGGAAAGGAGTGCCTGAAAATGGAGCTCAAAAACTCTTTATGCTGTTTGCATGTATTTTTTCCTCAGACCTATTCAGACTGAAGTTTTCTAGGTGAATTAGTTCACTATTAAATGTAATGGCACTGTATGCAACCACACAAGCTCTTGGAACTTTTACTTTCATCTATATTCCAGAAATACGCCACTTCACAATGCACCGAAGTGGTAGCTGGAGCAAAAGGTTATGATCTCAGTGTGTTACGAGTACCTTTTATGCTGCCAAATATCATGATGTATGGAAAGCACAGTAAGTTAGAGTTCGGCTGCCATGGACTGCAAGGCAATGTGCATTCAAAACAGTTCATCAGTCTGAGAAAATACTTAGCACTTTGCTGCAGAAAAGCATAGCTCCATGGCTGTTTTCCTTGTGGGCCTGGTGGAAAAGGACTGGTAGATAATCCTTCACCTTCCATTTTGCTGATCCAAGTGCAGGGGAAGTTGGCCAGGATGTCTCAGTTGCTGCAGTCCATAAAGGAGAGCCCAGGAGGAGACACGTTTTCTCTCTTCTTTTGTCTGCTCTGGAAAGCAAATACATATGCTAAAGATATGGGGAGGAAAGGAGTTGATAATTAGTATCAACATCAGTTTGATGTGGCAAAGTTATTTCTGCATCTACTTACAGGTTTTCATGGTCCATGACATCACTCTGGTACTTGAGAGCAGGAAGATTGAAACCCCACTGTTTATTTGGTTATTAAAGCTGGTAATGTTACACATATTTCCACAGGTTACTTTCAGATTAATATTGTGTATTTGTAATATTTTTTGTCCTACTTGGTCAAGTAATGAAACTCTCACAGTCATTGCCAAGTAGCACACAAGTTGTGGGCTTTTGTGTAGAACATGGATTTGACTCAAGGGTTGGAGATATGCAAATCTACTTGAGTTCAGATTCATAATTTCCATAACTGCTTAATGTTTCCAGACCGACTCTTAATAACCTAAGGGGTCAGAGGAGTTTGAATAGGATGTTCGTGTATCCAATAAATAATACACACTCTTAGATTATGTAATTTTTCTATATGTTTAAAAGTGGTACAGGAAAGAAACTTACTCCTTTGTTCCTAAAATATTTGTTTCTTGGCAGCACTTGTCTGGATGTATAGCAGATGTACTAAATATAACCTGCCTATGATTTAATGCAGCACACATGTAGAAAATGAAAATAACATTAATACAAGTTGTTATTTTAATATGGACCTTTGGGCAAAAGGAAGCACTATTCTGGTCTGGACTATTTATGCTGTGATATAAATAGAATGTTTGAGTTTCCAGGACTGTCAGTCTGGCAAAGTTCATTTGACCTCAATTTGTGATGCAAGACTCCTGAAAATAATGGCCTCACTAACATTTATTCTGTATTTCTGTTAATAGGAGGAATGCTTTTTGAATTTAGAAGCTCCTATTTCAAGAGTATGTGGCTATGACACTCCTTTCCCTCACATCTTTGAACCTTTCTACATCCCGGACAAATGGAAATGCTATGATGCTCTTCGAAAAATGATTAACTACTGAGCAGTAGTACAGGTGAGAAGTAATGTCTTATACTGACAGTTTGCCTGTAAGGATTCTGACAGAGTGATTTTAAGGTTTGGGGCTAAAGTATGACTCTTTTTAGTTATTTATTTATAACAAGAATTGTCTCTTACGGCTTTGGGCCTTCAGTCTTAAAAGCATCTGAATATTTTTAAGTAGTGCCATTGAAGTCAGTGTTTAAAATTAATTACCTTGCTTAAACAATCTGAAATTAAATGTCTTGTGTCCTGAGAGGTGAAAAGAACGTAAAGTGAAAGGCAAAAGGAATAGTAATGCCCAGAATGTATTTTCACCTATATTAGAAGACTTATAACTGTTTCATAGGCAAACCGTCGTGTTAAATTTTATGATTTTTCACTATTCAGGGTTGCCTGTAATCCTGTGAGGTACTAATAAGGCCCAATTTACACTGAATATAGGTGCTGCATTGCAAGCATACACAGACCATTGAAAATACATGAAGTATCTGTGGTATCTTAGTTCTGTTCAAATACAATTACAAGGCTTATATTTAATATTTATTCTAAAAATAAATTTTTATTTAGTTTGGTCATGCTTGAAGATTTCTGTTTGCAGAGCCCTTCAGGCACCAAGTCTGTGAAGTAATATCTCTTTCTATTACATGTCTATTAATCACTGTCTGTAACATCTTTTGTCTTTGTTTCATTGTAATATAATAGTAAATAGCATTAGATTGTGCAGCGGCCAACCAGGACTTAGTATGGTGCGTTGCTGTGGGAGAACGTCTGGTGTTTAATGACCAAAGTTTAATAGGAAATCTGTCAATGTGTTGTATTCTCTACTTCCTTTAATTAAGTGAATCAAGAAGCCTAGTTCTTGAGATTGAGTCTTGATGGGTCTTGTACGTTTGAACTAAAAAGAAAAGAAGAAAACAAGTGGCCCGTTTTACTGTGGAAGAAGGAGATCCTGTGGTAGGCAGTCAAGGACTTCTAGCTGTGGACACAAAAAGCCGGGAGGGCCAAGGTGGGCCCTATATTAGGGGCGCCCTCTTGTGTCCATTTTACCTATACGTTAAGCTGTGAATTAATTTAAGGCCAGGGATAGAAGGTATTCGATACCTTAATGTTAATCTCGTTTGTATGCATACTTAGTGTCAGGACGACTTTTTGCATTTCACTCTCTTTGTTTCCCTCAGTAGCTGATAGTGGAGCTCCCGTATGTGAAATGGGAACTCTACCAGTCAGGCAGTGTCTCTGAAAAACAGTGTAGTTCCACTTACAATGTTTCTCCAACATCACCCGTTATTCACATACCAGAGAATTTCCTTAGGCTTAAAACTGAAGAATATTCTGATCTGTTTTGCACAGCATGTGGTAAATGCTGTCTCTTTCACGACAGTTGTCCTTGCCTTTTATCTGAGTTGAACTAAACTTATTAAAGCCTTATGTTCTTTTTTGTTTGGCATGTCTGTGATACAGTCAGTGAAGCTCTCCTAAAGAGAATGGGATGTCTCAGCTCTTTCAGGCGAGTTATTGGGCCATGCTAGGTAACTTCTAATCTGTTCCTTTCCAAAGGAACCAAAGGACCAAATAATCTTACCCATGTGTAAGTAGAGGGGGACAAACCATGGGCATTTGGTGGTTCAGAGACTTAGTTTAAGCCCCATTCCTCCACAGGGAGGTATGAGGAGAAAGAAGTGGATTCTGAGTTAGCAGTGAATTTGGGCACAATCCAGTTTCCACAGTGGAAGCCCACACTAAACCTATCTTGCAAGGTAATATGGACTAAAACTTGGAAGAGTTATCTGCATTCATATTTAGATTTCTCCAGTGGGCTGCACTGCACACCAATATCAGAGGAGGTTATTGGCCAGCTGAAAAAGTGGATTTAGTGTATCTAGGAGCTGGTTTATTAGGGGCTATATGGAAAACAGTGTAAAGACACAAAAAAAAAGCTTTCTGGTTTGTCTAAGAAAACATCCTGATGGTATGGCCCGTAACATCACGTCATTTGATTGGTGTGACTAGATATTAGTGTTACAGAATGAACTGCTCAAAGGTTTTTCTAAGAAAGAACCTTAATGTGCCTTCTATGTAAGGCACATTTCAGGGAGTATTGCTGTATTTTTCTGTGTGCTGCACTAGGTAATTTGTCTTATGTGCTTGACACTGCAGTTACAGTAGATCTCCATCCTGCTATCTACTATACGGAGTTTGCATGTAAGGTAGTGCGCTTATGTTTCTGAGAAATGGAAGGATTGCTTTAAATTGCTTCTTTTCACGCTGAGTGTAACATTTATTAGTGGTGTTACTTGCCATCAGTCCGGACTGATGAAATTAATGTGTTCCAAACCACTTCACATGTAGGGAGACAGGGATATCTTTTCTAAGAAACAGTGTTAGAGTTTGTGTGGATTTAAGCACAGACATAGTCTTCTGGATGTTAAAAAAGCAGGGTGCCTTCCTGTCCTGCTGCTGGAGAGACAGAGGAGCTACCAGTTCCTCATGGGAAGAGGGATGTAGGGTTGGCTTTTGAGTTGCAGAAATGGCCAAGCTGGCTAAGTTGTTGACCTCTCGAGTAATTTCTATTAGATACAGCCTGGTGGCATGGCTTTCCCCCTCTTATCAACAATTAACTATAAATTGATTCATCTATTGCTTTCAGGCAGGCTGCAGGGGAAAAAAAGTGGTAATTGTCAAATATACCAATATCAGATTGTTCTTTCTAACATGGCCTGAAATCTCTGTAGTTTGAATGAGAAGCTACTGCAACTTCATTTCATGAATCATAGAATCAAAGAATGGTTTACATTGGAAGGGACCTTGAAGATCATCCATTTCCAACCCCCCTGCCACAGGCAGGAACACCTCCCACTAGACCAGATTGCTCAAAGCCCCATCCAGCCTGGCCTTGAACACCTCCAGGGAAGGAGCTTCCACAACTTCCCTGGACAATCTATCTGTTTCAGTGCCTTACCACTCTCGGCATGAAAAATTTCTTGCTAATATCTAATCTAAATCTCCCCTCTTCCAGTTTAAAAGTCATTCGTCCTCGTCCTATCACTACATACCCTTGTAAAAAGTTGCTCCCCAGCTTTCCTGTAGATCTGCAGCGATAGGATTCCCTCCCCTTGTTACTGGATAACACCAAATTGTATAATGTTTTGTGGTCTACCACTGTTTGAAAGTCCTCCTCAGACCTGGAAACGGGTTCTATATTACAGCATGGGGATGCTAACTCATCAAATTTATTTTTACCAGTTACAGTATGCTTTTCTTTAAGTTTTTGGTGTGTCAAAAACTTTCTATCCTTATTCAGACAAGTAAGTATTTCTCACTTAACAAAGAATAAATCTGCATCTTCTTCCTTAAAAAGCAAACAAAGAAGACCCTCCCTGAAATATGTTTGGCTGTGTGTACAAATGTACCTCACACCCAGAAAGGTTCCTCAGGCGCCTGAATTAACTTACTACTTTGTGTCTGAGGCTAATACAGGGTCTCAAGCTGGATGCTACAGTCAATCATTTCTAAACTTAGCCTTATTATCTAAATGTACATTTGGTTTTATTCAGCCTTTGTTGACAGTGTGTCACACATGCATAGTTGCTTATCTTGAGATCGACAGTACAGGCGGTTTTCCTGCTCAAAGGCAGCGTTTGACGGTGAATATTGTATACCTCACCAATGAGACAGGCAAGAGCTAAATCTGTATCTTTCAGCAGCTTCTTAGTTATAAAAATTTATAGCTATGTTAGCTATAAGAGAAATAGCTTCCAGGTAGGCAGCTGTGTTCCAGATAACTCTTTGTAGTTGGAAAAAAGATAAAGAGAAAAGAAGCAGTGAGATTAGGATGGATATGAGTTTCCTGGATAGATGGAACGGTGTCTGGCTGTTCATTTGGGGGAAAGGCCGGGGGGGAAGATAAAAGAAGAAACAGAAGATAACAGCCACAAATTTTATAAAACATAATATAAAATAAAATATTGAGAGGTGGCTGTAGCATAGAAATGGCAAATAGCCAAATGCTCTTCTGTTATCTTTTTCAGATTCTTCTACCACATTTGCATATTCTGTTTACTTGTCAAATTCTGAATTTTAAAGCTGTCCCTGCTAGGTGACAGTTTACCTCCACGAGAGTGTGTGTGTGTATGTAGAGACACCATTACTATTACAAATTTAGTCTCTAAAAATACAAAGTTATCACACTGAACTTCATTATGGAACTATTTTGTGGAAAGTTTAATCTTGGTGCTTAAAGGTCAGGTGGTGATGGGGGGTTGATTTAAATTTGTTTTTCTTTCCAAGCATGTATTTGAAGTTGTATTTCAACATCCAATACAGTTTGCTCAGAACCAATGCTCCAGTTGGGAGAGACTTGCAAATGACATCAATGCTTTCCCTTTCTCAACCAGTAATTTGTGCTGGGTGACAGGAGGGGACCTGGTAGATACTTTGGTTAGTAATTGTCTGTTCTTTGCACTCCTGGATATTAGGCAGGACTTCATACAGATTAACTTGAGGAACAAGAAAAATACAATTCCTCTCCGTGTTTGGTAAATAAAATACGAGAGACCGTGCAAGATCATTTCTTTTTAACCCGAGACTAACAACCAGGTTTTTTTCAATGCAGAATCCCAAATGTGGGATGCCTAGACTGCCTGCCTTTTATAATGCGCTGTCTGTAACCCACTAGAATAAACAACCTCCAGAGGCTTGAGTAGGACGCAACATTCCTGGTTTATAATGTTTTCCTGCTGGATGGCAAAAATCATGCAAATGGCCAGTGAATCATGGCTTATTCACAACCAGTGAGTAGTCCAAATATGAGATAACAGTCTACTAGTGCTATGAGTCTGTTAGTATGGCTGTTGCAAGTCTGTACATGAATTTAAACGTTGCTGAGGATTCATGCAAGATCAGGAATAACTAAATTATCTTAAAAAAACCCCGATAATTAGGAAAGGTATTGACTACAGCTTTTTTTTTTTTTTTTTGCATAAATGGTGGTAATTAGTGTCATCTTGACACTAGATATCAGTTGCAGCATTTCTAATTTCTGCACGTCGAACTTGGCAGCTTAAAAAAATGTAATATAGTTTTTAATACATAAAAAGTATTTTATTACAGTTCACGCACTTTGAGGTTACGACAACGTTATAAATTAAATGAAGATTACTGTGAAGGAGACTGTGTGTTTAAGTTGTGGGTATTACTTTCAGCCTTACGATTCGTAATTTATTTTGTCATCTTCTTCTGCAGAGATGAGAAGAGCAAAAGGGAAACGCAGAAGCCACCTTCAAAACTCTTGACACTTTACTCAGTCTTTTGGGTTTGGAATTCACATAGCAGACTGTTTTCTCTGAACTCAACTGTCCTTAATATTCATCTTGGCTATTCTTCAGAAGGTTCAAATCTTCCTTAATTATGAAATCAGTGATGGGCAGGTGATTGCTATAATAAGTAGTTTCAGATGTATTTAAAGATATTCCAGATGTCGTATGAATGTTACACATTGCCATGCTTCACTAGGTTACATCTCTAAACTTCACTGTGTAAATATTAGAAGCAGGATTTTATTCAATAAAACATATTATGCACATGTTGTCTCTTGGTTTTGTTGTTGTTTTGGGAAAACTCAAAGAAGTTATTTGAATGTGACTCTGTTTTCAACAAAATAAACCTTAGGCAGCCAGACCAGCTTGTGCATCTGGTCTGACTGAAACCTCCTTTAACCAGTGTCATTAGCTGTCTTTCAGTTGAGTGACTTCATGTAAAACAGTCCCAAATACTTCCCTTTCTACAAGGGAAATGAAAACGCCATTTTTCTTGAGAAGGGAGGAGAGATTTTTTTGCTTTGTTGCCATAGGTGAGAGGCTCCATTGGTACATCTTCCCTGCGATATCTTTGTTTAGTTATTTTTCCTCTAGATATTGAATGTGTCTGTTGCTAAGCAGTTGTGCAAAATGTGCCAATTTGTTGAGAAAAGGTAACAGTACCCTGACATATTCATGCCAGTGGTGGGAGAAGAGGCAGCGCACATACCATTTTCTGTTGGCGAGGACACGGAAATACAAAATTACCAATAAAATTAAACCTGAATGTTTGTTTTTCCTGTGCCAATATAAAAGGCGCTGAACATCCCAAAGTGCAAAAAGGAGTCCAGCCTTTCAGACTGAGAGCTTCTGAGCTCAGTGGAGGGTTGCTTTATTTTTAATAATGCCCTTCTTTTCCATGTGACAAGCCAAGGACACAGCAAAGATGCTGTAAAAACTATCCTCTCTTGTCCTACATTCCAGGACTGCTCAAAGGGCAGCAGATCTTCTTCCAGCACAGTAGTTTCAAAGCTTCTTACTGAATTTCTCTGGTACCAGCTCTGCTCATTTTTCCACCACCTAAATTAAGTGTGAATTCAGCAGTTCCTAGTCTTTTTGGTTACTTTGCTCTCTGTACAAATCAATCTCATGCTGCGTTGCTTCTTATTTTATGGGGGAAGGAGGGGAGGGGATAGGAAGATGTGTGCCAGTAGCCAGATAACCACATTTCCCTTATTATTCAGGGGGACCTTTCAGGGAGAAAGAATACCTTTGTACACAAACCTGCTCAGAGCAGTCCTCAAGGTGACAACTGAAAGACCCCAGGGAGGAAGCTCGGGAGGATAACTTCACTCTGAATGTTAGTGGATATGGCCCTGCCATGTCCCCCACCCATTCTGATGATCTGGGGGGTTGTTAATTGGGCAGATCCACTGCAATCCAAGGGAAACCTGGCTTTGGGGACAACACCCTTAATTACGGGCGCCAAAGTGCACGCACCCGCATCTCAAAGCGGTGTGCTTCTCAGGGCTCATACCCAACCCTCATCTCATTCTCCCAAACCTCAGGAGCAACCTTTGTAGCGTTGTTCATTGTTTGTAATGTGGGGCGATGCTCGCCCTCCAGCAGAACTCAACTCAAAAAGCCACGCTTAAAGGACTTGCAGAGATAAAAGGTGCTAAATGATAATCTTTTTAGGTCCTACTACCATTTTCTTTATGATCCTGTATCGATAGTTCACACATTCTCTACAGAATCCCACAACTGGAAATTGAGCTATTTTTTAATGTTTCTAATCAAAATGAAATTGTTAATCAAGTCTTCTGCCTGTAAGTCTCCTGTAAATGCCGTGTATAGAATTTGTTTGTTGTTTTAAATAAGATAGATGCATTATGTATTTTATATTTTTTTTGTGCTGGATGGAATCTATTTTGGTTTTATGAAGAAAAATGGTTTTAAAAATTATTTCTGTCTTTGTAGAAAATCAATAGATATTTTAGTAACTTCTTAAAATGTACTGTTACTATATTTCAAAGCATATAAAATAGATGCAATTATACTACTGCCATAGTAAAATGTGCTTTGGTAATTAATAGCCTTAATACTATATAGTTTGTATTTGCAGTTTTCATAGATGAAAGCATTTTGTCATTTAGCACAGAGCTTAAAAGTTCAAGTTGTGTGTATGGAAATATAGAATAATATATTTCTTAATAAACGTATAGAAAATATTTGCTTCTAACTTGGATGTCCTGGTGGACTACTACAATCCCGTTAAGAGGCAGGTTTTGTATTTTCAGTAAGTGGTGATGTGTCATTTTGTAATAGTACAAAAAATGTTCTTTTCTCCTCTGTTTTGGATAACAGAATATTTTTCTCTGGCAAAGGCAATTAATGTTCTAAAATAGGTGCTGCTCCCAAAAGCCTGCCTAGATGGCAGTATCCACTCACGTAACCTGTGCCCAAGGATGGCGGCTGTTTAAAAGTGCTTGTTCTGGAAAAATGACATATAGCTCTAAATTGGACAGGAAGGTGTATGCTGTTACATACAAATAACTGTGTCTCATTAAACTCCTTACTAATAAAATCCAAAGACAAGTCATATTTTCTGGTTTTTAACCACTTGGATCTCTTAATTAGATTAATTAGATTATGCAAAAAATGTGTAGAGGAATATTATCAGATTTAACGCGGGCAGTGCTTGTTTCACTCTAAGTAACTCCTTCTGAAGCAAAAATCATGTCAGTGCTCCTTGCTGATAGTCCAGAAAATTAGTAATCTATCTAGTCATGTTCATTTAACACTAATTGCTGGAAATACTTCTGGTACATAGTTTAATGCTGGATCCTGAGGTTGGAATTCAAGAAAGACATACACAGCCTTCATGGGATCCAAGATTTATTAACTGCAGATGAAAGACTTGCATACTCTTCTTCTGTCATCCAGCTCATTTAAGACTGTAGTGCCATAACAACCTCGCTGTAATAAACAGTGCACCAATTAATAAAAATTGGATTTAAATCATTAGAGGTATTCTCCCTCGTGGAAGTGCACGTGTTTCTAAGAGGCTTAGCCAGTAGTACGTTCTCACTGCAGTAGCCAGGAGCCTTGACACAATGACCTTCCGCTCCTACGGTCTGATAATCAATTCTGAGCTCATGAATCTTTTCAGACAGGCCTCTTGCTCCCATAGCTAAAAAGCGGTGGTCCCGGTGCCCTGGTATATGGCAGAAGCTCCGTTCTAGCCACATAACTTCAGAGGCAGCGACTGAAAGGAATCCATTCAGCAAGCTGGCAGAGATTGTTATCAGAGCAGCTCATGGGGTTCAGTGAGCATTATATGTTCATAACAAAATAAGCTGACACAGTCTGTAAGCTCTGCCAGATTTCAGTAGACCCGAAATAAGGGTGCAATTCTTTTGTAGCTCTTTTGCTGCTTAGCTGCTCTGCAAGATATGTGTTTGGTAGATATGGGAGATGTACATCTGACTTCAGTATAAACAAGATCTTTAGAACTTAATTCGGTTGCTTATGCTTTGGCATTGAGTACCATTCGAGACACCCTGGGGTATCCTGCGTGGTCTCCACAGCTCCAGCTCCTGCTTCCATAGGTCCTATGTGATATCTGCCAGCCCTGTGTGTATCTTGGGTGCCTCAGGGCATCTCAAATGGCACTAGGTGCCTGTGTTCAGGCATCTAAATGGAGCCCTTTGTTTTCTGGGGCTTGGATAGCTGATGTCTGACTATTTTTCTGTGAGCTTGCATAAAATGCTAGCACTGAGATTGGTGCGTGCCTCAATTTTCAAAATAAATTGCTCAAATCCCCAGTAAGTACATAAGGTGGGATACATTGACATGTGTGCGTGAAAGAAAGGATTGTCTCCTGGGTGACGGGCTGATGCTGAACTGGGCAGTTAGTTCCTTGAGGTGAATAATTTAGAGCAAAACCCCAGCCTTATAGATGTCCCCTGGCTGGAGTTGGTTGCTGCAGCTCACAAGGGTTCTGATAAATATCTGATGATACTGTGTGGGCAGGTTCTGGTTCAAGTTCAGCAAAGCCATGAGCGACAGTGGTGAGTTGATGGGAGATGAGGGAGATGATACTTCCTGTGCGATCTGTGTGTGGGATTCAGTTTGAGATTAAGCTTCCTAAATTTAAGTGCCGAGGTATAGGTGTGTAGGGCTGAGCAGAGCAGTTGAGCTAGCTAGTAAGTGCCTTTAGGGTAAACTGACTCATTTTGTAGGCTGAACTGACCCTACTGGCTGCCTCAGTTAAGTTGTCCATGCATAGTGCCAGATGAGATGCCGTAAGGTATCCTGCCTGGCCTTCAGCTGCTCGTCTAGAAGGGTTCAGATCTCCCATCACTCCTCAGTCATACCCGCTAGCTCAGGGATAACTTGCATGCCCTAAATCACCGCAGGCATCATTGCTAGATGCTTGTGTGGGCAACAGGATGTGATTCTCCGGTGGCAGTGGCTATCATGGCATCACAGCCCAAATGTGGATTTTAGTTGCTTAACTTCAGATGAAATTGTCCATTCCGTGCTTTTGACAGAAGGGATAGCGGAGGAGCAGCACGTGATTGTGGATGCTGGGACCATCCACTAACTGGTGCAAGAAGCAGGGAGAAGACAGCCTGTCCCTCAGTCCAACTGCCAGAAGCAGCGGTGGCCTCTCAGCCTCAGCCCTCTAGCAGAAAGCGCCGAGTCTCGTCATTAAGAATACTGATTAATTTGATCATTAGCCTAATTTTATATTACAAGTGCAACACTGAATCAACCCCAGCTTTGGGTTTATGTTACTTGCTTTGAAATTGTTTTGTGGTCTTTGGTTGTATTTTTAAACCTTATTTTTGTCTGTCTTGGAGGAAAATAAATAAGGCAAAATAATTGTATTGCATTATGAGTAGAAACTGGTGTCTGTTCTTGCTCATGTAGGTCTGCGGATAAGTATTCTACAACTGACAGTAATGTGCCACCAGTGCTTCAGAAGGACTCCCTGTTGATTCCTGGGTGTAATTAATTACTTTTATATGATAATTCAATCATTCCTGTTTGCTTGCACTCCGTTTGCTTGCAGCTGAGTACTTGCTGAAAACAGAAATTGCCTGAATTTATGGCGCCCGTGGTTGCACCCTTCTCGCAGCGTTTGTGAGTTCTGCCGTGCCTGAGGCCTGAGCCGCTGCTGGTTCCAGTTCCACGCAGCCTCGGGCAGTTTTGAGCTCAGTGACGGGGGCTGCAGGCAGATGGTTTCTTTTCAGTCTTTCCACCGTAGCCCTTGCCGGCACCCCCCTTCGCCTGGGCGATGAAGCAGCGCAGAGGAGTGCTGTTTCTCCTCCTCCAGGCAAAGCCTCTCTGTTTAGCTCCCACCATGATTTCAGGCTGCTCACCTCTGACCTGGGCTTGGTCCGCCTTTCCCAGGGGGACACCTGGAGGACAAGGGAGATGGTGGAGGTGTGGGGCTGCTCCAGTGGCTGGCGGGGGACTGGCAGGGAGAGCGGTCCTTACCACCTGTGGGTCAGTGAGGGCCCCCTGCCTGCAAACGTGGCCTGCTTGGCTTCCCAGGGCTCTGCCATGAGCCACACAGGCAGTAAAACTGGTAAACTCCCATCCCCTCTGCTGCCCTGCCAGATTAGGTGGTGCTGAGGACCTCTAGACAGCCCTTGCCCAGGGGTCCGGCTGCTGGAGGACACCATGGGTGTGCAGAGCAACACCAGGATCCCACGTACCTTTGGTTTGGTTTGGGGTGAGGGCAGGAGCGCTCGCACGAACCCTGCTTCTGCCCGAGGGGTGGCGTGGGCGACATGGGGACTGCGACGTTCAAGGGGTTGGAATCATAGAATCATAAAATTATAGAATCATAGAATTTCTGAGGTTGGAGGGGACTTTTCAGATCATCAAGTCCAACCATTAACCTAACCTGACAAAACCACTTCTAAACCATGTCCCCAGATACCATGTCTACCCTTTTTTTAAACACCTCCAGGGATGGCGAATCCACCACCTCCC
>NW_009648955.1:1602466-1612974 GCF_000708025.1 Charadrius vociferus
TCTCCCCTCAGCCTCCTCTTCTCCAGGCTAAACAACCCCAGTTCCCTCAGTCGTTCCTCATAAGACTTCTTGTTGGAGAAGCAACCCGTGTGAGGGTAGAGGATGGCGGCGCAGGCAGCAGCCGGTGCGCAGATACGGTGGTGCCTTCCTCCCTCTGGCAGCTGGGTCGGAGTAGTTTGGTACCCAACAGGCAGCCAATAAGCCATGACGGGAGGCAAACGGAGGAGCCAGCTCACCCCTGCTAGCCGAGGGCTGGGGGCTGGCTGGCCTGGAGCAGCACGCCCAGGCAGTAGGTTTCAGTGGCAGGTGGGACGTGATCGCCCAGAGGAGGCATTAGAGAGAGGTGGTCTTTCCGTGACCACTTGAGATGCAACAGGCACTGCCTGACTCCAAGCCTGCAGGCATTTGCAGCGCAGCACCTCAGCTTTCCACATGCTCGGATAGCTCAGCTAGCTCACACTCTTTATTTGCTAATCCAGGGTTTTGCAGGAAGGGGCCAACCTAGATATGTTTAAAATTTTGGGCTGCATAAAAAAACGGGGGGAAGGTGCCTTCAGCAGGGCCCACGACTGCAACCAAGTGCTGTGGGCTTTCCTTTCCCACCCAGCCTGGCACAGGGCAGTGCCACAAGTCAAAGGAGAAGACTCTTGAGAGGTGTGCATCACATATTTTTGGCGTGATTTTTTTATCCCGTAAAAGATGGGAAGATCATGTCTGCTGTGATGATAAAGCTCTGATGCCTACTGGCTTGACCTCAGGGATTTTCAAAGATGCCTCTTGAGAGAGCAGTGAGGCAGCGGAGGAACAAAGCGCAGCCTTGCTCAAGTGCACCTCCAATGGCTTCGTGGCATCTCACGTTGTAACCCTGTGTTTTATTCACAAAACACAATTTAATTTGGGAAGGGAAGTGTGAGCAGGATGCCATTCAAATGGTAATTCACCGAGAAAAAAAGCAATAAGGACAAGGTTAAAGTCACCATAACTGTTAATCCTTTCCAATGATTTTTTTCCTTGTTGCCCACCCCACGTCTCTTCAGATTGTTTTCACCTCCCTTTTTGCCAACAGACTAGCTACTTTTTCTACTACAACACTTTGAAACTTTTAAAGTGACTTTTGTCTGACTTGCTTGTAATAAAACCTAAGTACAGGTTATTGAGCTGTTCCTCATGTGGTGTTCAGTACACTTGAGTAGGAGATGGCTGAAGTAGAGGCAAGTGGGTGTTGAGCTGCCTTGCAGCTCAGAGATGGTCTGAACCTGTTGCCTTCCCTCTCGGTCCTTCCCTTCCCGGCTTTTCCCTGTGCCACAACCAACACACGGCTTCCCCAGGTGTGGGGAGACTTTGCTGACCCCAGGCAGGGTCTGGGGCTGCTCTGTGGGAGGTGGTGGAGCAGGTACCACAGCAGTGGCTGCTGCTGGGCGATGACAGTGAGAGGGTGAAGTGCGAGATGGGCATGAGCATTTTGTAGTGGGCTCACAGCCCTGCCCGCCCTCAACCAGTGATCACAGCTTCCCTGGGCTCCCCCTCCACTGCCAGTCCCAGCCGCAGCCCCACAGGAGAGGGAGCCAGCCTGGCCATCACGGACTGTGCATCTGGTACCCACCTGCGATGCCCTGCCTGCTGCCACCCCGTCCCATCCCTCCTCATTCGGTCTTGCTCCTCCTCCCCCAGCTGGAGGCAGTTTTGGTGACTTACATCTATTCACTGCTCGGGACCATCGAGAGGCTGAGACACCCACTCAGGCTGTGATAGGGGTGTTGTCATACGAACAGCGTGAGCCTTTGGGAGATGGCGCTTTATCTGATTAGCTTTCAGCGGAGAACCTGTGATTCATCTCGTGTTACGAGCAGTTCTCACTGAGAGTTCTGCTGCTGGCTTCGCTCACTGAGCCCTTTGCTACCATGGTGCTGCGGGTTAAGTGAAGCCTGGCATGAATTTGGGTTTCTGCTGTTGCCGCACCAGCTCACTCTCCTGAGGTTGATGCTACTTCTGCTCCTGAAAAGCCGTTTTGTGGCAGCGCAGGAGCTGCCTGCGTTCAGCCTGCTGTTTTGGGGAGGAGGATGTTCACGTTATTGATATGGTTAAAATGATCTCAGTGGAGCATAGCTGCAAAAGCAAACTGATATTTGTATCTGTACACACTCACTGAAATGAGTGAAGCTGCTCTTGAATGAATCTGGCTCCCTGAGACTGAAGTTTAAAGTATTTTTCCCATCAAATTTGATTAATTTTATTTTTAAGGACAAACAATCCTTGCATTTCAATCATTTCCTTCCGCTGTGCTGGTAACATATGTCCATATCGATAGATGAAACCTTGCAATCCTTCATCTAGGTATGAAATATAGGGCTGTTTTCTAGGCAGGTTCTTTGGATTTATTTGCTTATTTTTCAACCGGGGGAATAGTTAAATTCAAGTGGGCTTTGTTCTTTTATTACTTATTTATGAAGCTCTTTAATCCTTTCATTAACTCTGATGCTATGCTGAGAAATCTGCTAGGCAAGCCTCACTGCAGTCCCTTGCAACAAGGTGATTTATGGCAGCGAGCACTCTTGCCGGGAAACTTTGTCCTGTGTCCCATACAGCTGGAAGACACCAGCGCTTGCTGCCTCCTCACCAGGCCCCGTCCATGCCAGCTGAGACAGGGCCACCCCTCAGCGCGTCCCTCCGCCTGGGTGAGGGTGCCGAGGGCTGCGGGCTGGCAGGAGCACCGGATTAGAAATGTTCCCATGTGCATTTGCAGGTCAACAAGTGGTTCAGGTCCCAGCCACCGCCACCGGCTAAATGTTGTGCTTAAACAAAATTGCGGCTGCTCTGCCGACATTCTGTGTGTCCTTACCAGAACGCGGCCGTAAGCTCGCGCTCTGCACGGTCCCATCCTGCCCATCGGGCAGGACAATGTCAAGCTCTCATTTGCACGTAAACCCTTTTTTCTTTCCAGAGCTGCTGAACTGTGTGGGTGGCAACCCTTTCAGCTTCACCAGCTGGTTGTTTCCTCTGCCCACAGTGGAAACCATTAGATGGCCCTCTGCCCTGAGACAGAGGCTCCTTGCTTTGTAATTTGCTGGCCCCACCATGACAGGAGTGGGCCATGCCCGGCCGTATGGCACTCGGCTCCTGAGGCAGCGTCCTAAACCAAGATGCAACCCTGGTGGCTGCTAATGACATGGAGCCGAAGGGTGAGCTCAGCTGGGCCGGTCTGGGGCTATTTATACACTTCTGATTGATTTGATCAAAAATTATCAGCAATGGAGATTGGTGGAGTTGGCCATGTCCAGCTGGTGCAGAAGTGCATGAACTTTAGGCTGGTGGAGCAATAACTACTGGCTGCGTGTGTGTGTGTGTGTTATATATACACTTTGGTGAAGAGCATACTCAAGATACTTGAGCATTTTGGAGAAAAAAAACTCAACAAAACACTGCTCCTACATTTTTAAGAGGCTGTATATAGTACGGCACTCTGGCTGCGTCTCATTATCTGAAATGAGATGTTCAGAAACATCTCAGTCAAGAAACAAGAAAGTGACAAAATGTGGTGAAGACTATAAATCATAAACTACAAAGCAAGCCCACATCTTGCAACAAAAACTGCTTTATTCAGGCAAGGAAGTGCACTTAGGCGTAACTTTAAATAGTACACAGCAGAAAAACTCTCTCAAATTCTATATAATTTGACATAATTAAATGTAGGTATTTCATCCTACTACAATTTACTGCCTTGCCCCTTGTGCCTACAATGTTGATATTCATCATAGATTTGAGCAGTTTATTTCAGTGAAAGCTAACCCACACTTGCAGAGCTCGGAGTATAATTATCCTACTCCAAAGTGCCAGTCACAGTTCCCTCCGGTGCCCATTCGAGTACCAGCAGAGCCTGCCCTGGGAAGAGAGGCCTTTGCAGCTCGGCGGCTGCAGGCACATGCGGGCAGATCCCGGACCAAGTTGCCGCCTGCTTGGTGCCCCCGTCATCCTTCTGGACTCCTGTTTTCAAGACTGCTCTGTTTTTCTCCTTGTTTTGCTCCCCTTGTCCCCAGCGTAAGTCCAGCTCTGCCTTTTGACTGCTGAGGTCTGTGGATGTCACATTTCTGTGAGAAAAACATTGTTTCAGGCAGTATAAACAGTAGGAGGAAGTCCTGGAAACCTTTTTGGTCCTGGCTGTTACTTTCAAACCAGGGAGACCCCAGTGTTGGCAGCCATGAGATGGACAGATGGACCATGGGGCTGTGTGTCTGGCTTCTCCTGGACAGAACTGTCAGGGTTTTACAGAATCACAGAATCGTCAGGGTTGGAAGGGATGAAGATCATCTAGTCCAAGTCCCCTGCCAGAGCAAGGTCACCTACAGCAGGTTGCACAAGATGGCGTCCAGGCAGGTTTTGAATGTCTCCAGTGTGGGAGACTCCACAACCTCTCTGGGCAGCCTGTTCCAGTGCTCCACTACCCTCAAAGTAAAGAAGTTCCTTCTCATGTTAAGATGGAACTTCCTATGTTCAAGTTTGTGCCTGTTACCTCTTGTCCTATCACTGGGCACCACTGAAAAAAGACTGTTCTCATCCCCCTGGCATCCTCCCTTTAAGTACGGGTAAGTATTGATAAGATCCCCTCTCAATCTTCTTTTCTCTAGACTAAAGAGACCCAAGTCCCTCAGCCTTTCCTCGTAAGAAAGATGTTCCAATCCCCTAATCATCTTTGTAGCCCTTTGCTGGACCCTCTCCAGCAGATCCCTGTCCTTCTTGAACTGGGGAGCCCAGAACTGGACGCAATACTCCAGATGTGGCCTCACCAGTGTGGAGTGGAGGGAAAGGATGACTTCCCTCAACCTGCTGGCCCCACTCTTCTTGATGCACCCCAGGATGCCATTGGCCTTGGCCGCCAGGGCACATTGCTGGCTCATGGTCATCCTGTTGTCCGCCAGGACTCCCGCGCCCCAGTTTGGTGCAGGACCTCACGGGGCTGGAATGTTAAAAAAGGAAATAAACTGGCCATGGATGTGCCACAGGGGCACAGGGGCCCCAGCTCTGGCACACATCCAGGAAGAGCTGCCAGCCCATGAGAGAGTGCAAACCTCCCTGAAGGCAGTGATGGGATACTCAGGAGTACGGGGGGCTGTGACCAGGTCACCATCAGCTCACCCAGAGCGTTGCTGGCACATGGGGAGTGTGTATCAGGAGGGGTGACATGGCCATGGCAGTGCCTGCAGCAGCTCTTGTTTGCTCGGCTGATGGTTAGAGACAGGTACTGAGCGGGCAGGCAACGCCGTGCTGCGGTGCCAAGGGCAGGCAGCAGCCCTGCTCTGCCAGGGGCTGGGAACAAAAGGCCATTATCCAGCCCAAACCATGGTCCCTGGTGGCTTACTTGCTGCTACGGGTGCAATGCCCCTGGAAATGTTGCAGGACACGCAATGAGAGGGCGAGATCCTCACCTGTCCCCCCAGCCAGGGGTCCATTGCAGCACAGGGACACCAAGGAACAGCTGAGGAGCTTCTCCCTCAGCGCTGTGAGCATGATCACCTTAAAAACTACCTCGTCACTTGCATTTCTAGTTCAAGCTTACCATGGTACTGTCAGTAAACATTGTATACTGATATATGTCTGTGTTATATACATTCAGCCTGGTATATACTATCAGACTGACTATATTTTTTGCTGGTATGGGGTCTACACCTTTTAGCAAGGCTCAGCTTAATTCCTTTGCTTCCCCTTTCCTTGCTTATTATGTCATTGTTGGAAAGGAAAAAAATGACCAAGAGGCTTCTCCAGTGATTTATGTGGAGAACATCTAAAAATCTGGCCAGCAATGAACTAAATTAATTCTTTGATGTGGACTGGACACCCAGATCTGTGTTTAAAAGAATGAAGTTGGTTTAAATTCTGCTATATCAGCCTGACCCCACCCCCCCCACCCCAACCATTTTTTCACCATCATGGTTTTTTGCTTTTGTAAATGGTTTTTTGTTCTCTTCCTTTTACTCGTGTGAAAAAATACACCTGAGAGAAAAATGCCAAGTTTCTTCCAGTGTGCCAAATGCCAAAGATTCACATAGGTAAATGCCTTGGGAGAGAAGGATTACGCTTTGGTTTGTTTGCTGGGATCTGGTTTTAGCTCCAGAGACAGGAGGCTTGGAGCAGGGCTTGGAGCAATGGCAGCTAAAAATACTTTCATGCAGATGTAAGATTTCCAAATTGACACAATTTCTTCAACAGAAAAACCTGTTTAAACAAAACCCTTGATGTATTTTTTTTTTTCACCACTGCCTCTCAGACTTGGCCGCCCTTCGCTTGCGGCATAGGTACAGCTAAAGAGGATGAAAAACATGCGAGAAAGCGTGATAGGGGTTAGCTAGCATGTTTAGCCATTCCCTAAGCAGCCCTGGCCGGGCTCTCAGGGAGGGATTACCATATCCATACATTTCTATTTTTACACCCTGCAGCAAACATGTCATTACCACTGAACTGAGAAACGAAACTTCAGGCATCGCCTCTCGCACACCACAGGAAACCGGTGCCACCAGCCCAGCCAAGGGGGTCTGCAGCGTGTGGGCGCTGGAAGCAGTGGTGGGGGTGGGATGGGATCCGATGGGCATGCTCGACCCAGGGGATCTTGGTCCTCCCTTGGCCCCGAGGGAACCTCATCCTCCCCATGTCCTGGCTGCGGCTCCTGGTGCAGGAAGAGTCCCAGTGTGAAAATCAGAGCTGGTTCCTTGTTTTCCATGTCCTTAAGGGGAAGCCATGGGCCAGTACCTGGACCCAAATCTACTGGCACCTTCCGGGCTTTGCAGAAAAGGGTAAGTTTTATCAAGCCCTTTGTAAGTTTTCTAGTTTGCAACTAGTACACAGGTCAGTGGTTGCACTGCACAATTCAGCTACCAAGTGTAAAGTCTCGAGAGCGCTGCTGAGCTTCCAAAATAATAATCATAATTAAAAACCCCAGAATTTTTCCTATTGCAGGAACATGCCAAAAGATACAGAAAATCCATGGAAAGATAGATGGATTTTTCATTTTGGCAGATCCCATAAGATTAATACACTTGCTGAAAAGCCCTTTTGCAAGCAGTATTTTTGCCAAGCATTCTCTTCTGAAGCTCGCAAAATATCTGAAAGTATTAAAAAAATCCAACTTCAGTACCTGTATGGCTTCCAGTTATAATAAAGTCAGTCATGTGGCAGATATGATTGGACTGATCTTTTGTAGCATTTTGGGGTTGTTTACATATTTGAAGTTTTCTAATTCAGATCCCTGTGCCAGAAACATGTAGCAACCTTTTCACGCTAAAATTTTTCTGAAGTATTATTTTTCACTGTGTTCTCCCACAGTCCCACTTTGTGTTTTGACACAAACTGAGAAAGGCAATAAATTAAAGGTAAAACGTGCTCCAGGCGTGATCCTCACCACAAATGTTTTATCATATTCATGGAAACGTGGTGCAAGTTAAAAAGAAAACAACAGTTGGTCCCAGAGGGGCGTCTTCTGCAGTGGAGAACGCTGTGGCTTGGCCAAGCCAGGGGCACATATGCTGACTGCAATAATAATAACTGGGAATCTCTTGGTTACATGCTTAATCCCAGTGAAGTCTCCAACCAGCAAGACAAGCTCTGTAGGAAAGGACAGTGGCTGCTGATGGGGTTAGATGAGAAGGCTTCAGAGATGGGAGGTCATGTATGGAGCGAACATGGATGCTGCTGGATACTCCAGAAAACGCACTGGAGAGCCAGAGCCAACGATGAGCCATACCACCTTGGCAATGATCTCCTCATAGTTGTGGTGGTTTGGAGAGAGGTCAGGGAAGGTTATAGCACCTGGGAGATGTCAGAAGAAATAGAAAAACAAAACTGCAACTCTATGCCAGAGGAGCAAAACTGCAACTCTATGCCAGAAGAGTGTGGTGTAAATCCCCATCCCAAAGCCAGCAGCTTGGTTTAAGGCAATGACAGAAATTTGGCAAAGGTGATGGCAATTGCCTCTTCTTTTTGGGGTGGGCTAAGGGATGCCTCAGGCAGTAGCACTGGGATGGTGTCAGCTGGTCGCAGGAACCCTGGATGTACGGGTGAGCAGACACCTTGCAGCACCTACTCCTGGCACGCAGGCAAAGGTGACAAGCAGTGTCCAACATGGAAAGGAGGCCTGGATATGTCTTGTTTGCTTTTCACTGGAGGAGAACAGCAGATGCAGTACAACAAGAGGCAGTAAAGGTCAGTAGTGCTGAGGAATTTCGCTTCCTTGGTGAGCCCATACTGGTATGGCAACAACGGAAAGGCAAAAGGAAAGGTCAAGGAGAGAAGCTGGTGAAAACCCTTCAACAGGTAAAACACTGAAGCAGCAAAATACCAACAATGTGCTTTCTTCTGGAAATAAATATGGATGGTAAGAATTAAAACTTGTCTCATAATGTTGACAGAGGACAAGAACTGAGAGAACATGCTGGGTTATGGGTCTGGAAATGTCTGAGAGAGCTGGACCACCGCCAGTAAGCTATGGTAGGAAAGCTGGTTAAGTCAAGCACACAGTGAAGTGGAAAGTTGGCAGGGTCCTGCAGCCAACACAGGTCCAGAAAATGTTTGGGAACAGAGGCCATGGATGACCAAGAGCATTGTGTCAACAAAACATTGACAAAGACCTAAATGAGCTGAAGATCAGCTGGGAAGAAGTAGATGAAACAGCCAACGGCTGCGGTTTTGGAGAAATCATCTGCTGGGTTTATGAGTCACGGAGACCAAAACCAGATAGAAACAAGAACTGGGTAGTCACAGTTATGGCCTGCTTGGTCTGGGGATGAACCGCTAATTTATTTTGCATGTACTGTATTGCTGATTCCCTCCATATTTGAATTTAAAAAATAGGGCTTTTTTCACCCAGAAAAATGAGTAATGCTTGTGAGCTTAATTAATACCACTTGGTATCGCTGCTTCTGTGAATCTGGTGGCCAGCAATTTTAAGTGTACGTGGGAACCTCAGACTGTACCCTTGCTTTCATTTCATCTGTTTACTATGCTTATGGTGAGACACGCTTGTGGAAGTGACAATGAGCATGGCAAAACCAGGTTGCTTTCTCTGAATCCCGCTGCGTTGCAGCCCCAGCTACTTTCCTTTCCCATGAAGCCGCTCCCATGTCTCCTGCATGCCACGGTGCAGAGCTTTCCGTCCTTGGAGAGGTGACAGCTGCCACACACTTGTGGCCAGATGCGTGCGCATCTGTATCTGTAACATAATGGGATGCAGCAAGTTATGAACTGCATTTTTTATGATGTGCTGGGCTTTCTTGGAGCCTCGCTGAGGACAAGCCTTTTCTCTCACATTCCTGAGAGTTTGGGGGAAGATTTCTGAGGGCCTTTTATGGGGTGTTACTGAAGGCCACCATGACACAGTAATTTAAGTATGTGACACTGACTGTTTCTCAGTCACTAATAGTCTCATGGTGCCTGGCAGATGCGGGTGTCAGCATGACTGATGGATCTGGTGTTTTCCATCGCTCCTGATGCTCATTGACTTAAAGTGGGAGGTCTCTGATGTGCTAGTTTTTTCCTCCTCTTTGTTTAGATAGTGGCATATCACGTCTTGTGACTCATTTCTGAGAACAGCAGTGACCATGGTAAGCCTACAGTACACATAGGAAGACCAGTGGAAGAAGAAACAGTAACAGTGATCTACCTGTGTTCAGTTTCTACAGCTCCAGTTGACAAATTCAGGATTCCCCCCAGCAGACAGAACAGAAAGTCTTGTCAAAACATCTTTTACCTATGGGAAGAGGTCAGATCTGGTTTTATCCTGAATGAAACTTTGACGCAGACAGTCATGGGATGTTCCTGGTTACTGCAGTCCCAGAAATATAAGGCACATGGTTCCTTCACAGGTCATTTCACATAGTTCAGCTGAACAGAAATCTGGCTTTACTAGAAAAGGTAGTTTCCTTTTCAATTGTCATTCCAAAGCAATGCTAGGAATGTGGTCAAGAAACGGTATGACATAAAAGTTGGACCAACTTCAAAATAAGTTCTAAATGTGTTTTCTGCATAATCATCTCTGCTTAGATCTAGACCTTTTTCTTTTTCCAAAACGTTGATGGCAGTTCAGAGACCACAATACATGTCTTCACAAGCACAGTAAGCTCCCGGCCCACAACTTCCCAGAGTCTGTCCAGTCACTTCCTTGCTCAAATCCCATCAAAGATGCCTGTAGCTCACCAAAGAGTTCTGTTATGGTTACATTTTTGTAATTATGCAAGAGGCACAGGATGTGTCTCTCTCCAAGCACACTTATTTTTCTCCCTATCAAAGACACTTGTTCCCTTGTTCAGATCAGACACTTCTCAGTGTTAGAAGTTTCTCACTTTAAGAACTAAGGTGAACAATTACAGCATGCTTGCTTGATACCTCTATCAAACCATACCTCAGTATCTTCATTACTTTTTACTTTGTGCTCTCTCTGTTGTGTTTACTTTTTGTTTGTTTTCTTTTTACCTCAGAAGCACAGGAAGGCTGGCAGGAGGCACCGCAGCAGCTTCAGTATTCCTGCT
>NW_009648955.1:1613023-1618256 GCF_000708025.1 Charadrius vociferus
TTCATGAAGTGCTTGGGTACATATTCCAGAAAGTTATGAAATGTATTTAAAACTGGATTATGGGCCCCCATAGAGAATTATATTAATGAAAAAAGAGACTAAGTGCCCAGCCAGGTGGATGCAGCAGGCGATGCGGAGCTCCAGGGAACTGTTTCTTACCGCACTTGGGTGTATTCCTTGGAGTAATTGCCTCTACGCCCTAGAAATTACTCTGAGTGTCAGACAATATGCACTTCAAAAGCACAAGACTGTCCTTTGCTATTTGATAATTAGTAAGAAAGCTTTGATAACACTGGTTAAAGAAAAAAAAAAAAAAAGCAAGTGTCTCCTTGTCTCCTTCAGTGGAACTTGCCTAAAATATACAGACACTGGTTTCACCACCATGGTCGAGTCAATCAGCAAGGCCAAGCGTCTGTTCCCTCCCAGCACTTTCCTTACCAAGTGAGGAGAGGGGAAAGGGGATGGGGTCTCATGGAGCAGCAAAATAGCTCTGATGTCTATGAGCCATCAGAAAAATCTTTCGTGCCATCAGAAAGGAAGGGTGCCCGCCACCAAAAGCTTCAAACTTGGGGGACAAGAGTTTGAGTCTCTTCATTATTTTGTCCTTCTGTTGATAGGCAAGATAGCCGAAAGAGAGGGGGTGGTTTTCCCTCCCTTTTCTTCCCATGGTGCCCACAGACACTTTTCACAAAAGACCCCCATGGGTAAAGCCTCGAAAGTTAAGTATGAAGTGGGTGCTGATCATGGGACTGCTAAACATACAACAAGAAGCGAGTTGTGAGGCAGGCTGGACTCCTTACACCTTTCGAGCAGTCACAGCAACTGAGCCCAGCTGCAGGAGAGCTTCCAGCTGCAGACAAAATGTGGGCTAAAAAGGTCCAGTCAAGTTTTATGATGAGTCAGACAACAGCTTCCCAGTAGAGATGGGAAGCATTAGCACCGCTATGCAAGGCTTTCTGTATGACTTTGTTTAGAAAATTGTTTCCAGCTCTGATCAGCTGTGTTTTAACAAAGTATAAACTGGAACAGATGTGTTGAGAGGCTTTAAGTGTGATCAAGGCAATGGGAACCCTGTCTTCCATGTGGAGACTGAGAATGACTTGTTTGGCTTAATGATACGAAGAAAGCAGGACCTTCATGAAAAAGTAATGATGAGAATCCACAGGAGAAAAGAACAATTAAATGGAAATGCTGATAGTAGAAAAAAATTGGTGATGAGAAATTGTCCAGTCACCCAAGGAATGGCATGTGGAAGGAGCTTTCTAACAAAACGGAGCAGTCAGGAGTTGAGATGGCTTCAGAAGGACCTCACGATGTGTATGGAAAGGTTTGTGTGACACTTGGGATGGGATTTCACTTCCCTCAGATGTCCTTCAACCCTCCCGGTGAGGTGACATGCCTCCTGCTGCCCCACATATTGCCAGTCCCTGTGTGGCACCGGGACAGTTGCTTGTCCCTGTACACTCCTGAGCTTCCCCGTATACTGTAAAAGCAACTGTCCTCGGGCTGTATGTGCTGCCAGATCCATGTTACCTTTCATAGTGCTGGGCAACACAGTGCCTGAGCCTTTTTGCAGCTCTTGCCTTTGGTCTCTCTACTGCTGTTCACCACTTGCTATAAACCAGAGCTGTTACAGCCGGGCTGCTCAGCAGAGGTGCTGGGAAGATTCATGCGTGAAAGACGGCAAGGTGCTCAGATGCTGCAGTCGTGGAGGTCATGTGAGTACGCAAGGCAAGCAGGCTGGGATTTCAAAATCTTGGAGGAAACCCTGCTGAAAGCCAGTGGCACCTTTATTCCTGTGTCCCTGGGGAACTTTTGAAAATCCTTCACTCTGACAGCAAAGAAAAGCCGTTTTGTTTTTTTTTTTTTGATCTGCTCCTCTGAGCATTTAGTGGGAAGAAGAGAGTAGGGGATGCACTACCTGGCCTGTGGTTAGCGTGCACTGAGCAGTTCTTGCACGTTTCTATATTCCTCTGTTGTATACTCCAGATCCTTGCTCTGCCCTTCAGCATCCAACCGCTTCTGCTCAGATTTTCATTCGTCCATGGTCTTGCGGAGCTCCTGGCAGCACACGCTGCTTAGAAAGCCGACTCCCGCAAAACAAAGCGAGTTTCTGTCCTCTGCCTTTCGGAAAAGTGCATTAAAGCCTCTTCCCATTCCCAGCGGAGGCAGCTGAGGCTAAAATTATTATCCTCCAGATGTTTCCTCCCCCTGGCTGGAAGTCAGCCCCACAGTAATCAGCTGGTCTAAGTTTATCTGTACAAATGTATACTTTTGTGCAAACAGGCAGGAAAAGTGACACGGCGTTTGTATAGTTTGGATGTTGTTTGCAGGACTCCTGAGGACTACTAAAGAACCACGGACGGGCAGGAGCAGGATGACGATTGCTTCAATCTGGTGATGGTCTTCAGGATGTCACCTGCATGTTTCTGTCAAACATGTGTGTGGAGATTACACATGTATGTGGAGCTCACGTTTGGTGGTGGCTAGGAGATATCAGGAAGGAAAGCAAAGGATCAAAACTAAATCATTCCCAAATGAAAAACAGAGCAAACTAGGTGGAACAGGTCTTCAGCCAGCTGAAACAGACAGTGCTACACTGCCGCTCTCCTATCTCTGGGGTGTAAGAGGAATGAGCCTAGAAAGAACACCTCTTCCCCTACCCACCTCCTTGAGCTTTCTGCTTAAGTTTTGCTCTGAGGACTAGTTAATGATTTTTCACCTCACTTTTGATAGAAGAAACATAGCCTGCTTGTGAGGCTCTGGTTCCCGTTTCATTTATCTCTGCGTGTGTTGCATCTGGGGCTGTACTGAGGTTATTTCTCAAAGAATAGGTCCTGCAGTGCTCTAAGTGTTACCCAAGCACGGCTCTAAGGAGTGAATAGACTCGGAGAATCTGGTCAATATAACAACAACAAAAAAAGACCAATTTCTTCCCAGTCAGCAGCCTAATCAGTTCCATCACAGCTAATGTGTTATCAGCACTTGCTCTTTGATCAAGACATGTTTGGGCTTAGGGGGTTGTCGTTGCTGTTTGTCTGCTTAATTCAATTACTACTTTGATCACTTGTGAGAGAAGTACCTGTAGATTAAATTCCCATTCACTTTGTCTTGGACATGAGCAAAGAGCACATCAACTGCAGAACTCACCTTTCCCTCATTTCCTGGGATCATGTCAGCAAAGTGAATTCTGTATTTATTCGCACACACACCAAACCACATGCCATTGCTCCCTGCCGAGGGCTTTCAAATGCAAGAACAAGTTGCCCTCTTGCCCCATGGACCCCAATTATCTGCTGGGAAATGCGAGAGCCCCCCTCACTGCCTCGCAGTGACACACACCTCTCCCAAAGCCTTAACTCGGAACCCACAACTCTGCTGCGCTGGTTCATTGCAGTTGCATTGGATGTAACATGGATACACAGTCTGGTGTGATGGAGACTGGTGGTCAGATTTCCTTCCTGATACAGCCTCAGAAAACGCGGGTTCCCTGAAGGATCTGCAGGCTCGTATTTCAATAAAACTCCATCAAACAAGTAGTTTATGAATATCCAGTGAGCAAGTCACATGGGGCTGCAACAAATGTCCTGCAGAGGTTACAGGCTGCTCTCAGGTAGCTCCAGCTTCTTTCCCTCCCAGGGCATTCAACAGCGCAAGATGTTTCTGCTTCCTTTTGAGGACACTTTGGACTAATATTTGGAGGAGACAGCTATTAGGTTGTACTTCATTCCCTTCATCAGCTTCTGGGATCCTTTGAACTGGATGGCAAGAATAAAAAAGATATTTTTTTTTAAAGTTAGAATGCCTGTAGTGCCTGATTAATTATTTTTAATTAGTTATGAGGCCCACAGCTAACTGTTACTGTATCTTGTTGTGTTGGTTATTGTGTCATTGTCACATTGGTGGATATGATTTTTGTAACCAATAAGGACATTCATGTAATACATTGATCAGTGTGGTGAAGAAATACTTAACGAATGTGTAAAAATGCAACAAGATATATAAACATGTTTAAAGAGTTAGTTCTTCAGTGACTGTCCCCAATCTCATTTTGGACATCAAAAGCTATCTTGCTTCACCTAAGCTGTGTACAAATAAACAAGGCAAACAACAGCACTGATTTTAGCTGTAAGAAACATTAATGTCACCTCTTGAAGTACATTTGAATGAAACTGTGGCTTTGTGTGGCAGTTGTTTTCTGTTCAGCAACAGGCAACTGTTAATAAAGTCTTATTTAATCTCAGTCTGACATGACAGTCCGCAGTGCCCTCACCATGAAACCAGCCGAGCTGAAGATTTCTGAGCACATCCCCACTCTCCCCAGCTCTTGATTGCCCAACATGTTGCTGCCCTCATGAATATCTCTTTCTTACCCAAGGTTCCTGGCTCTGCCTTCTCATATCTCTCCCCAGAACTTCTGATGCCTATCTAAACCCTTCCCACAATTTCATTTCTAAGGGGCTATTGCTCTGGCCCCTTCCCAGGCCCTGAATTAACACCTGAGGAGCTGGTCCCCGTGGAAATGTTAAAAAAGCTCATGTGGAAGGCTTTCTTTCCACAGGGTTTGCTTGAACTCAGGTAACCTCCAGAGCTGTGGGCAGGATTTGGCATGATTAAAAATAATACGCTGCTTCTATTTTCAGCTTGCAGCCCTCACCATTTCTATGGTAAGTTGCTTCTCTGTCTATTTTAGTTAATGTTTAATGTAGAATATACTCAAGAAGCCGTAAAATAATCCTTAAATGAGTCACGAGGCCTATATAGCTCTGCTGAAAACAAACGAAGAGCGTTTCCCAGGCCTTAACCTCTCCAGGGCCACCCACATTTCTCGTGCACTGCCAGCACCTACCTACCCCTGCTGGAAGTGAAGCTGCCCAAAAGTCCCATTCTGTGGAACGTGCTGAGGTCATAAGTATGACCTCAGCATGTTTGATATCACCCTTATACATATGACTCTCATGATTTAAGGAGTGTTACACGTGCGCCAAATTATTTTGCATGTGGAAGGACTTTACCATCTGCTTCTGTTCTCTAATGAACTGGGGTCACGATGCATCACACCAGGTGTAGCCATATGGCTCACGCAGCTTACGCTGCATTTCTTAGTCAGTTTTTCTTTTGCAGAGTAACTTGTGACATAGCATGATTTCCTCTGTGAAATTTTCATGATGCACTAATTGGCTTTTTCCTAATTGTTTTCCCAATAGAAAAATCACTGAATTCATAATGTAAG
>NW_009648955.1:1618285-1628507 GCF_000708025.1 Charadrius vociferus
CTATATTTTATTTCTTGCAGGTTTAGCTAAAAAGAAAGGCATATCTTTTTTCAAATTATTAAAATCTGCATTTTAAAACTACCTCTGTAGGAACAGCAGTGTGTACCTGACTGTCTAAAAATGTAATTTAAACATCATTTTAATTAAAAATAATTGTAAAATATTGTATAGCTAAATGAAGAGTTGCATAACATTATTTATTCTGGAAACATTTTTTTCCTGAGTCTTCTACATGTTCATGCGATTCTTTAGCTACAAAAATAATTCATAATTTATTATTGAGCTGGGGCATTTTAGAAGATTGTACTCAGATGGTAGTAAAATATAGTTTATCTTTCATTTAGAGATATCATCAGAAAATAATACTGAGCTGAGGACTCTTATGACACATTTATGATTTTCAGCTCCAGGTTCAAGTTGTTGAAGAAATATCAAGTATATGTTTTAAATATGTCATGATCAGTATCCTGATTACCTCTTCTTTTCCCAAGTCATCCACTATCTATCCATCAGACTTCATGATGATGTTACATAAATTATACTACAGGTTGTAGTGGCACTGTAAGCGCTGTAACTTAGACGATTTCGCAAAAAGAGTTATGACTCTTTTCCTCATGCTTAAAAGAGAAAGTTACAATTAATGTAGGCAACTAGAGAGATCCATAACTTCTGCACTGACAGGAAACTCAACAGCAGCGGAGCTGGGGTGCTTGATGGTCTAAGGACTTTTACTGTGGTTTCAGTATGTGCTGAATAGTCACGAGGTCAGATCAGCTCCAGCGAAGCCTTAGTGCTGTTGTTGACATCAGAGAAATCTTTCATCTTATTAATTTACTCCATGATTTTTCTAATCCAACTGTTAGTGAATATGGTCAATAAAAGGCAGGTTTGCTGTAGATGTCCCTGCGGGTTTAAATGCTGCTGGTGTGATGGAAGTGAAGCATGTTTCATCCCCTGTCCCCATCCCCTCCCCATCATCCCCCAACCCCTGTTCCGGGTCCCAAAGGAGGCGCCAGGATTTTGGAGCCTGCCTGTTGGTGGGAGGGATGCTGCAAGAGTGACCTCCGCAGCTGCCTTTTTGGGAGGTGTTTATCACAGCCAAATTCATTGTACATTTGCACACCTGGTCTTCATGAGTTAGGACATAGACTCACTACCCTAGTGGGGTTTCTGAAATAGGGTGACTATTTATTGTATTTAATTTTGATCAGGGATTGTGTAGTTAATCAACCCATTAACTTTTGTTTCATTTCTGTTTTCAAGTGAAAGGAGATTGTTGGCGTCAGTAGATGTTTTGTGAAGTTGGCACTGTTTCGGGCACTGGAGTTTAAATCAAAACATCTGGCTGGGCTGGTGTTCCAAGAAGCTGCTGCAAGTATGAGTATTTCTCAGGATGAAAAGATATGATAGAGGACACGGTAAAGTATTGTATGCATGCGTCACCGTGCTTAACATGGTGGCGTTGTCACCCTGGGCTGAGCACCTAGCCTGAGGGCAGACAGTCAGGGTTTTAGTGATAGCTGTGAGGATGTCAGTTCTGGGTTGAGATCCGTGTTTACATAGTGTCACAAATGGAAACGGACTGGTACTCTCTGCTGAGTCTCTCCCAGGCGTTTTTCCAAATCAAGGAGCCAGTGCAGATTTCAAGCCAAATTCAGTTCATTTTTTCCCCTTCTCTAAACAAGAAAAGAATACCTGAAGTAAGTGGGTTGTAAAATCAGCGCTGGCATCATTGTATTGCAAAGTAAAATAACCCATAACTTCCTATTAAACAATCATGACTGCGGTGTTGCAAAATGGAAATGTCATAACCACACTGGCTTATTTACTAGAATACAATGAGGGACGTTGTGCAATTTACCTGAGGCATGAACTAAATAAATATCCTTTATAGGCAGATATCATCAGCACACAGCCTTGTTTGCTGTTTTTAGTTAAAGCAGAGCTATTGGCTATTTAGGAGGGTCTTTATGGATCCAAATGTCAAAGGTAATGGCTATTTACCTGGTTGTCACTGTTTTACCCACACACACTCAGCCGCTGCAGCACTTTTTGTATGTTCCTCTTGCTCGTAAATACGTTACTCTGCCTGTTGTTTATGAGGCTGGTTGGAAGTGGACCCCCATGTGCGATGCGCATGGGGTTACTTTATGGGATCCAGTTTCTGGGGCTCTGCCTTGCCACAGCTGGGAGGAATGGGTATAAAGCCTAACTGCAGACAGCGAGCTTTGGTGGCATTTACATGTGTGAGCTGGGAAACAGCGGGATGCTAAACTTTGATTATGTTTATGGGCTTTTACTGCTGTCAGAGCAGTACTCCAGAAATGTCCTTTCTTTCCCATGATGATTTCATTGTGCCTATGCTTCTTGCCAGCACCTCTGATTTCATTAATGTCTTCAACTATAGAAGTGCTTCACGTGTTTGCTTGTAAATCTACCCAAAGATATCACTAGTGCTTAGTTAAATGTATAACAACCAAATATTCCTGTAAAACTAAGCTTTAATTCTAGGTCGGATGAGCCTGAAATCTAATGAAATGGTTTTGGATGTATAAATGTACATTTATGAACACAGTGTAGACAGTCACCTTGATACTAAAAATCTCCATCCAAGGAAATGCTGACTGCCCTCCTGTCCCTGGGGCTGCCATGGGCTGCAATTTGGAGAGGGGTGGAAGGACGAGTTTGAAGCCCAGACGGGATGAAGGGCTCATACAACATTTTACCAGTGCCAAAGGATGCAGGGATACCTGTCCAGCATCCCTGCCCGTGGCTCCAAGGTGGAGCCAGTCTCACAGGGCCCAGTCCAGAGCTGCCATCGCTCCCCAGAGCAGTGTTGCCCCACGGCGTAATGAGCAAGGTGAAGATCAGCAAAAAAAGGAGACAAGAGAGCTCTCAGCATTGCTCTCTCTCAAGTTGTTTATTTCCAAAATGTCTCTATAGCCCCCCATCTCTCTAATTTGAATCCCTGCTATACTTTTGATTGCAGCCTGGAGCATTTTGAGCATGTAATTAGGGAGGAAAAAAAAAGTTTTAAGAAGGAAATTTAAGGAACATGTAAATGTTTCAGTGTGGGTTGTTGTTTAATCCTTCACAGGGAAATTAGACATTTGCCTTCAAAGGCTCTCACAATTTTGTTGGAAGAGAAACACCAGGTGCAGAAGGGGGAGACCTATCAGCAGCTCCTCATTAGTACGTCTCTGTCCAGAAGCAATTTGCATTACCCAGTGAAGCATTCACGCCTTCAGCAAAACCCGCCTTTCCTAAAAACACGTGGGGATTGCAACACTGTTTGTGTGTGTGCATCGTGCAGCTCTACCTGAGGGCAGGCAGAAGCAGGAGAGAACAGAAGAGGCATTTAGGTGTCTGAAATATGTGCAAGAGGCTGTAGTGCTGTGATTAAGTTTAACCTCCTAATTGTGCTACGATCAACAACCCAGCTCGGTATGACACTGGTTAAACTAGGAATAGAACTCCCCTTTTGAAGTGGTAAGCAAATCAAAAAACTGTTGTCCGACACACCCAGTCCCAACAGAGCTCCAGTGCGATGCTAATTGGTGGCAGAGTAAAGGGGTGGCCATGTCACTGCACAAAACAAGAAAGAAAGAGAAACAAATGCTTCAGAGGGCACATTTTCTTGACAAAAAGGTAAAGAGCTTATATCTGAAAGTAATAAATCATGGCTGTGTATAAATAATAAAAATAATAAATCAACGCTATCTGCAAAGTGGCAAATGCTTGTACAAGTGTCAGAGAATAACCTCTGAGCTTTCCAAAAGTTGGTGCCAAACGTGCTGCTACCGAATGGTGAAGGCAGTTTTATGGCAGCAGGGCCTGGGAGCCAGGGTACGTAGGTGGGGACGTGGGTGCCTGGAGGCAGGTCCCTTCTCCTCACCTCGTGCAGTCCCACCAGCTGCGCTCAGCGCGCGGGGCAGGCCATCAGCTCCATGCACAGCAGGAGCATCAAGTGGGCAAAGGGGAAACTCCAAAGCACCAAAAGAGTCTGCTGTGGACCCTGTCCTTAGAGTCTGTGGAGGCTGCGTGGGGGATTCAGCTGTGCAGCTGCAGGATGTTTACAGTAAGCTGAGTCACCCTCCAAGCTCTATCTCTAATGGGATTTCAGGCCCCTACTTCACAAGAAGATACTTAAATTTAGGTGTCTTAAGGTTGAACTGCATCCTGGCCTAAGTATTCCCTGTAGGAGAAACAATGGCTTCTTGCAAGTGAAACTTTTTTCCTAGTCTCTCTGAAATGTCTTTAAGCTCACCCAGGGGTGATATCAAATAGTAATTAAATAAATACCAACAGGAAGAAATAATTGTAATGAACAAGGACTTCTAATGACTGCCTGTAACCAAATTATTTAGCCTCTCCGAGCAGACCTGTTCCTTTCAAACTCTCCAGTGTGGCTGTCCAAGGCTCCCTTCACAAGAAGTGAGAACAGAAATAAAGAAACCTCTAAAAGTTTTTTAAAAAGCCAATGAGCATTTCTAAATTGCTGTATAACGTGATATTAGCAGAAGGCAATGGTGGTTTTCAGGCTGTAAGGAGAAAACAAAGCACTGGATTTCCAGAGGCGCTGGACACCTGCACCGATTTTTACTGGAATGACACGTGGCTGCAGAATTTGCATCTCTCCAGGGCTGTTGTTTCTATGCCATGTGAAGCCCAGTGGATGGCGGGTAACAGTCATGTTTTTCGTACCTGCTAGCAGATTACTAGAAGTGAGTATTACCAATACGGTGGTGAACTGAGTAATGCCACAGCATCTCTTCTGTTGGAGGACCAGGTCCTTCATCTGTTTTATAGGATTGTGACAAATTTTAGCTTCTGATAGATATGCATTAGTGGTCCTTTTTCTGATAATTGCATGTTTAAGGAGCCTTAAACATACAGTAATAGCCATAGCCACACATGGCAATAGAAGTGAAATGATGAGTTGATTCTGAAGAGCTTATGTTGAAATTGCACGGGGGACATGGCAAGAGCAGAGAAACAGGAGGGAAGGGTGAGGCGTATCGGGGTTACAGCGATAAGTTCCTGCAGTTCCTTGGTTTGGGCAGGTGTGGGGAGTGTCCTTATCCCTCCCCTCCTGACAGCAGTGACTGCTGCTGTGATTAACCCCCTCAATGGAGAGTTCCACCACTGCTCACGGCCCACCTCCCCACGGCTCCTTGTACCACCTTCAGAAACTTCCACACCTCTCTGGCTCTGCAGTTTTGTGCCGTGTGAGGTATTTATTTCACCTACACGGACTGTGTAGTGGAGCTGATGTAAATGACTATTCCCCTGTGTGCAGTGCGGTGAGTGCCCGAGTCCTGGCCAGCACTGTGCAGCACGGCTTGTACCTGCCTTTAACTTGGTTTTTGTGAGATGTCTTTGCTATAACTTTCTGATTTAGATACATTCCAAATTACTTTTTTTTTTTTTTCATTAAACCCTGCCCTATAACTATATTTTATTTATTTATTTATTTTTGCCAGCAGGAAGAATCTGCATCCATAAGAATAACGAAACTCCAGGGCTGCATATTAGCTCTGCTTGTTGCCAGTGAAGCACAGCTCTGCCAGGGCAGCCCGGTGCTGCTGTGCACGTCCCCAGTCGCTGGGGACCTCGGTATGCTGGCTCAGCGCCACTGCTCAGCTCAGCGGCAGCTGGAGGCACCGGTGGCATTTACCGGGGCATCATTTCAAACATTTGCCTGGTAAACCCCAGGTTAGGGCACCCCTCTGGACTAAGCCCCACCGTGGTGGTCCTCCCCCCTCACCATTGCTTCCCTCATTGCTCTGGGTGCAATGGTTCCTCTTTGCTGCCTGACCTCACATCCCTCACAGCAAGACAAAACCCAGACGAAAATATCACCTTGTTCGTACATAATAAAAAAGTCATTTTCACCCCAAACCAGGACTAGTTTTGCTCTAACGCTGGCATGCTCTGAATGGAAAATGGGCCTGATACAGCTTTAACAAAATGTGCAGAAGCGAACCCATTTGTTTATACTGAGTTAGGAAAATCCCTTTACTTTGCTGTAGCTACAAATGTTTTTCACACTACTGTTCAGGACTTCTGTTTTTTATGTCTCGCCTAAAAGACAACTCTCTCCAGCCATCGAGTACTTGTTAACCCCATTTGTGGGAAATGGTTGCGCACTGAGTCAGAGGGAAGAATGACACTTATTGAATCACCAGCATCAGCATCCCATGGGTTTTCCTTGGAGGCCTCTCAACTAAATATTAGCTAGGAAAACACAGGGCCATAGGGACTGCTGCACTGACTGCAGCCAGCGGCTCACCTATCGTCGGTCTATCCACACAGACATGCCTATAACCGATGGAGCCCAGGCCCTGCCTTGGCGCGCGGTCAGGCACCGCAGGTTTGCATCCAGAGCTCACGTCTTGCTGCACATTAATTCTTTCCAAGCAGCAGATGATGTTCTAGCCTCGGCAGCAGTCAGCCTGTTGCTCTCCGACAGCAAATTAAAATGCTTCCAGACAGCGTTCTCTGCCTCTCTCCCCAACCCCAGCTCCGGCTCTGGCAGTGGGTGACAGCACCAGCAAACAGAGCTTCCCTGCCCCTCACAGCCCAGGCTTTTCACTTTGGTTGCTTGCCAAAGCTGTCCTTCCAGCATGGGCTTTGGTTGCGGCACCCCATCACTCCTCTCCCTCTCCATCCTTGATCTCCTCTTCTGAGGAGGTAAGTTATGGCATCCCAGAAGAGGGGAAGTGGAGAAGGAGAGCTCAGGAAAGCAAAGTGCTGCAAGCAAAGCTGTGCCTCGAAGCATCTAAGACCTCAGAGAGCACGACTGGTCACGTTGGAGGAGTCATTTGTGCACTGTACTTGGTTTCGTGCCTGACTTATCTGAGCAAATCATAACCAAGACAGGATTGTGGTGGGCCTCCAAGTCCTTTACATCCTCACTTCTTTCTGGGCTGCCAGGAGTCGGGGTGCTCAAACTGGCTCTGAGTTCAACCTCTGACTTAGGTTTGGAGTGAGCAAGAGACATTTCCATGTGGAGACAAGCCCATTCCACCATCAGAATGCGTGAAGCTGTCTAGGTAGGCTGGGTAGCTGCGGAAGTGGATGCCAAATGGATATTTATCAATAATTGCCCAGATGAGAACATTTTTCTTAATTTGAGATCACAAAGCGGTATTATGTTGACACTCTAAAGAACTTTTTTAAAGTGAAAAGGTTCTTCTTTAAAAAAAAATCCTCTTTGCTTCTGACTTACGTGTGTCTAGAAGGTTGTTATTTTCTGCAATGTAATAAAATGGGCTGTATTTGGTATTCTTCTGTTGCACAGATGCCTTTTTAAAATTTCTAAGAATGCTGAAAGGGCTTGATGGCAGAAGATATTTTATGCAGTCTGGATGCATGCATTACACAGGAGATGTATTCTATAGTCTTTTATGTAGGCTTTGCATTCTTTGTTTCACCAGAATGTATTTTGAAGTGCAGATAACAGTATAAAAGACATTCATGTGAAACAAAGACAGTATTCTTTCTCTGCATATGTATGTGAAGGCAAAAGAGAAAGGAGAAAAGCCATCACTCACCACACTTAGCAAGTGTGAAAATGGCTCAGATCTTTGCCTAGATCTCAGTTGCCTCCCAAATTATGCCAAAATACTATCAAGCACACAAGTCAGGAGAGCTGAAGGAGGTTGTGGGACTGGTGGGTGTCATACTCCCATCAGTAAGCAATGAATCAATTCAGCAGCCTCTGTAAATCTCAGCAGGAGATTTCAATGTGTGGTCAATAAAACTTGATCCAAGCCAAGGTCCCTGATGCAGCTGATATTCCTCTCATCTCCTGGAAGAGTCTTTGAACCTGGCTCCAGTTATGTCACCAAATTTCTGGTAAGGTCAAGTGTTTCATGGTTGTCCCCTGAAAAATGGAGGTCATGCCGACAGAGCAGTTTCAGGTGCAGAAATGATGGGCTTTCTTCCTGTGCTTTACATTGCATAGTACTTGCAATTCAAAAAGACTTTTCCAGTGCAACTCAAACCTGAATATGCTTCAGTGGTGTGTGAGGCTCTTTAGTAGTCTCTCCTTCAAGGTCCTGTTCTTAGGTACCAATAACTTTGTTAAATTTTAACCATTTGGTCTGACATTTTCCACCCTAGGCATTGGTGTCAAGCTTTTTGGCTTGGGTTGGTTTGTTTTTTCTTTTTTTTGGTTTTTTTTTTCCTTTTTTTTTTTGGCCTGTTTTTATTGGAAGGTGAAGGAAGAACTGGAAATTTCAGCAATTTGACATGATTCCCGGGCAATCATTTCCAGGAAGGAGGCTAGAAAAAAACATACTGATTTACCAGAGGGCTGCAGGGGGTGAAATGTGCCCTTTTCTCTGGATGAAACCCATACCTTTGGGATGGTGGCTGTGGTACAGGCTGGGTGAGAGGGGGTATGGGAGAGGTGAAAGGGAGCCAGGGCTGGGAGGAGGAGAACTGAGATCCAGCTCTGGGCTGCCGTATGGAGCAAGGTCTAAGCACCTTGGTGAACCTCAGTCTCATAGACCCTATGAGGCTGGGGAACGCACACTTGTTTTTTCTAGGATGACCAGGCCCGGTAATACTGCAGAGCTGCTTGCTGCCTGTATTTTACAGCCTTTTTCTCCAACCCCAGCTTTGAATAGTATATTCATAGATGCTAGACTCTCTCAAGCCAACAGAAGTGTATTCATTGATTAAACGTAGCCAAGGTTTCAAGCCAGGTCCCAAAAAATAAATAGGTGATTTTTTCTCAGTTCAATGGAGGCTAAATCATAGCATCTGGGATATTCCTCTCCTGCCCTCTTGCAGGACTGAAGGATTGAGCATATGTTGTGCAAAGTTTAAATCAGACAAATACTAAAAAATCCGTTGTGTTGGCTGTTGCTGGAGAATGATAAGTTTTGAGTATATAACCCAGGGTGAAAGAGGGTTAGTCCTTGGTTTCAGAAATTGGATATGCCTGTGGTCATAGTGTTTGCAACCATTTATCACTGGTGGTCAAGTAATAACTCTTTCACAGGGTGAACTTTAATAGTTCTGAGGAGCAAAGTATCAGTTTCAGGTCTTCTTAAGCAGGTTAAGGAAGAGCCATTCTCCAAGAAGCCTCAGTTGTGTTGATGTGTTCTCTCTTTGTTGACTTTTTTTGTTTTGTTTTCTATTTTATGTTTCTCCAGAGTACCAAGGACTGGCTGCTGGTCATGATTCATGAATCCTCTGGGATTGTGCAGCAAATCCTGTTGGCTTTGCTGCTTGACTGGTGCATCTCCATCTTCTCATCACCTGAAGTCAACAGGCCATCTTACCTCCCGGCCTTCACTTCAGCACATTGGCAGGGATCTGAATATGATTTTTCACCTCTTTAGTAGCTAGAGGTATAACTTAGCTTGTGGTGTGATCTGATAATTTCTGTGATCAGTTTTTTGAACATCGTAGAGGGCTTGTGTATCAGTGGCTCCAAGCTCTTTCACTTTCTGCATGCATCTTACTTTTAATTTCTTGAAGATGGAAATAACTTACTAGAAGTTTCTGGATTTAATAAAGATGTTTGGGTGATTTGTGATGATTGGGTATACAGGAGATCATACTAAAGTCTCCTTTGGAGATATTTTCAATGAAAGTGTCCACATACAAAGACTCAGCCCAGCAGGCAAAAGTTGCATAAGAAGGTAAGAACAGCCACATTGGGTTTGACTCTTTTTTCAGGCTGGAGACCCTGCTGGAGACAGGGTACTGCACCATACAGACCATTGGCCTGGCCCAGCATGGCAGAGCTGAGGTGTGCTTTAGCACTCTCCGCATAGTGCAGAAGGGACTTCTGCAGTTGAATGACCTGTTGTGAAAGAAACATTTTCTTTTGTTTAGCTTCAGCCTGCTCCTTTCTCCTCTCAGCTGATGCTCCTCAATTCATGTATTGGAAGAGATGGTAAAAAATTTATCAAGTGTGGAAATAATAATCAGCAACTCTTGAGAAGGTTTAAACATAAAAGAGTTGTTAACATTCTGGTCTATTAAATTTTTGATAACAATATCAGTTTCAGCAACATTCCCAGAAGCATGAATGCATCTTAAGCATGTTCAGATTTCAAGAAGTCATTAAGATGACTTCCACCACAGACACACATCTTGGTTATTTGGCTTACAGTCGGTGCCTGTTGAACCTCAGTGTGCCTGTGGGCTGGGGTCTGCGGGCAGAAAACTTGCCTGTTGCTTTGTCCTTCCCCCTGCTTTC
>NW_009648955.1:1628532-1632356 GCF_000708025.1 Charadrius vociferus
GCAAATTAGATTGCATTTTGGACTGAAATATGAAATCACCATAAGCTTTTTTTGTTCAGTTTAAACTGGTATTTTATATTATATTACTTACATATAATGGTAAAATACACCCTATCTTTTCTAGTGCAAAGCTGTTCTCCAGGTCTGTCTGTTTTCCTTTCTCTCTCTGCACAGACTACTCGTTCTGGGTAAGTGCTTTGAGAAATGTAAGTAAAGGTTAAGCAGGTTATTTCTGCCTTATATAACTACTCTAGATCAGTGCTGCTTTATTTTTTTTAAAAGTAAGTCTGCATTACTTTCCTGTCACTCATAAATATTGATAGGTACTATTTGGCTAAATAAATAATTAGGACAATCAATTTCACTTTGGAAACCATCTGAAGCTGCACTGGCTAATCTCTCATCAGCTAACAAATATTGGCCAGCTGTATTTGGCAGCGTCTTAAGAAATCCAAGGATGGGGGCACTTCAGATTTAATACAGTGAGCCTCTATCATTCTGGTTTAATTATTAACTTCCTATGCAGATGTTTTCATCAGCTGGTAAGGGGAATGCTTATTCTTTAACTTTGCCATTTGGAGCACTGTCTGTCATCCAGGGAAGCTGGTTTAAGGAAATGTAGGTGCCTGGGGCAAGGAAAACAAACAGGTTCCTACGTGCTGCAACAGTGAAGGAAGAGGATGAGACAGAAATTTGTCTCTGGTCAATTATTGCTCTTCTGGGGGCTTTCAGTGAACTGCAGCAATCCACACAGCTCAAGAAGCAGCACGTGTATGTGAGTTTTGGGAACATGGGTACATTACCGTGGGGTATGACAATATGGGATTTCAGTGTATGTCATCTGTGCATACTTTTCCTCTGCCTTTAATATAAAATAAATGATTCATCTTTACTGGGAAAAATAACTAGGGACCAGCTTATGCAAACTATCCTGGCATATGTTCCCCTTCATCCCCTTACTAATAATAGTCCATCTGTCCAGGATGAGTTGAAATTGCCATAGAATCTTGAAAAATTAAAGACATTTTTTAATTAAAAATTGAAATAAAATGAATAATCTTGCCAGGTACTTGTCCTCACTAAGAAAGTCTGAAAAAACTCTTTCCAATACATTTGCTCTGATTCCAGTTGCAGCCCTCCTTGAACCTGAACAGAGCAGAATTCTGGTGTTCAGTTGCAGCTCAGCTTTTAGGAAACACCATTTCTCAACTCGGCTACCATCTTCAAGAAATAAAAATCTCCCCTGCTATTTCAAGAAATAAAGCAAATATGTATCTTTACTGTTTGCACAGTGAAAGCTTTAATTTAGCTAGCATAAAATTAAAAATAAAAAAAAAGACACTACCACCTTCCCATTACAAAAAGGGTATTCAAACTAAAAACAAAATAATTTTTGTAAGTTATCTTCCCAGTCTTTCCATGTTAAAGTCAAATTTTGAAGGAGTCAAAACAATACAACATTTTTTCATCTTTTCTGCCATTGACAAAACCTCCCGAGGAGCCATGTTTTTTGTTTCAAGGAGTGCAAAATGATATTCTTACTTCAGGAATGTATTTTGTAAGTAAGGAAGGTTTTACTGTAAGTCATGAGCCAAATAAAATTTCTGCTAGAAGAATGGGTTTTAGAGGTAATATCCATTGTAATTTGGGGTTAGGTTACTCGAAACCATGTTGTTACTATAATATAGTCAAATGGGAGTTTCTTCTACTTGCTGGAAAGATGAGGCTTTGGTAGGACGGAACAGGGCTCAGGTTATTTGGTTGTTTTAATTTTTTGAACAAATCTGAATGGCATGATAAAGGCAAAAATAAGTGTCCAGAGAGAAAATAGTAGGAGCAACTCCCTCTGGTCATTCCTTGTACCCATTCCCACGATGGCCTCCAGCAAGAGGTAAGAGCAGTAGCATGTAAAGTCCTGACCAAGCCCCATTAATCCACAATCGAACATGCTCAGTAAAACACATTTTGGGATAGTTTTACTGCCAAACACTAACAAGTATTTGCATTTGTCTTTCTTTTTTCAGAACTTCAGCCAGATTTGGGCAGCTTTTCTTGGACATATCATTCCTGCGCAGTGTTAGTGCTGTCTTTCTGCCAAATTTCAAGTCTTTGATACAAAGATGGGAGGCAAAGCTAGAGCTTTTCAACAAAGCTTTTCAACATTTTCACAGAGTAATTCAGGTATAGATACCATTTCCAAGACATCTGTTATGACTGACCTCCAGTGTTTTCCAAATCTTTGTTGTTGGATTCAGCCACAACTTTTTTCATTAAAATATTCCTTTCGTGCTTAATTGTATACATCTGCATCTGAATACACATAGTTATATCTGTTCCAACGTTATTTTTCAGTTTTGGAGGAAACTAAACTTGATTACAAGTGTTTCATTCCCTTCCCTGTACATTTTGAATGTGGATGCGATTCTGCATGCAGTGAGGTGACAGACATATATTGTTGCAGACATAAACACTTTCCAAATGAGTATGAAGGAAAGCATTGTCTTCACTGTCAATATAGTGTTGAGACTGATTGTATTTTAATATGATGTTTGCCACCTGCATGTCACATAAAAAGCACTAAACACCAAACCAGGAGAGAAAGAAAAACAAATCCCTGACTTCTTGCCTTGCCATAATAGAGCTGGAGTTATTTCAGGAACAAGCTGGATTGGTTTTCCCTGGGACTTAAAAATATACAAGAGACTGTGGTTTCCAAAAAAGAATCGAATGGAACGAAAAGCCAGCACTGGAAGAGAGAGAAGGACCCTTCCCAGAGGCTGGGTTGTTTTTCACCGGATTACGCTGGTCCAGACCTCGGGAACATGGCTTTCCACCGACCACGATAGGTCCTCCTATGGCTATTCACATATCCACACCTCCTAGGGAGAAGAAAGCTGTAGAGACTGAGGAAAATTAATGTCTGAGAGCAGTATGTTTGTTAGGGAAGCACAATATAATAAAGCAGAGCATTCCCGTCATCAGCCATTGCTAACAGTGCTTTCCACTGGGAAGGGCTGATAATGATGTATCAGCAGCACCAGGTCCAGCGCATTGTCTTTTACCTCCAGTGAGTGTGAAGGACAAACTCAGGATGAGTACCAGCAGCGTAGGGTAGGCTTTCCTACTCCTAATAGGGTTACTGTTAAGCTTTTTCCTGTTAACAAAAATAATAGAAGCTCATCCCTTGAGCCTCCTTAGGATTGCTTCAGTGCTAAATCCTTTGCTTCAGCAAGTTCTCCTCAATTTTTGCTAGTTATGTGGGCAAAACCTGGGCTCAGGCTCTTCTTCCTTATCCCAATGTGGGTAAAATGTTGCTGACGGGGAAAATGGTGGTGCTCTATCTGGAGGTTTTGGGGGCCACTGAGGATGTAGGTCTTGTTCCACTGACTCTGCCATTATCTTGTCCTAGTTGATGGCCACCTGAAGTACTCTGACTGATGGGTGTGGTGCTATTAGCAAAGAGGGGGTACCTACGTATGGCAGAATCTGTTAACATGGACAGCCCTGACATGGATGATGATATTGTATCATGCATTTGAGATAATGAATTTGGTTTGCTGAATGAATCAAAAACAGTCCAGTGGATCATGCACTCTTTTTGTTCCATGAGAACATAAACCCACTTATTTTATAAGCTCAGTTGGGTTACCTCTCAAGATAAACTTAAAAGAAGCATTCAGATTATCCTTTTGAGCCTGGGAAGCCTGATGCTGATTTGTATTCATCTTGTTGTGATGTCCAGGACAGCCAGTCATGGGTTGTGATCCCATTTTAATAGGCACTTTACAAATATAGAATAAAGAGTTTCTAAGTATGAGGCAATA
>NW_009648955.1:1632383-1691781 GCF_000708025.1 Charadrius vociferus
AGATATTTCTTTGTTTTTTAAGCAGTCATAAAAAAATTGCCCCTTTTTTTTTTTTTTTTTTTTTTGTGTTGGCAAAAGACAGCTTAAGGAAGGATTTGAAGGATGATAATGAAGTAACTGTCAATCTGCACTCTAATTACAACCATGCAACATGAAACCACAGCACTGCTTCATTCTAGTGGTTTGGGCTGTCCAGTGTCTGGAAGATAAACATCTTTGTTTTGTTTGGAGCTTTCCTAAAATCAGAGACCGTGTTCCAGACATCGTGGTTAGCAATTAGTGTTTCAACAGAGGGATTCCTGATGAGAGAGGGCTGGTTTGTGATAAAAAACTGGTCTGTCTTTCGCTTATGTAGTGGTCAATGACTGGTTCTGTAGTAATCTGGGTTTCAACCAGGCTCAAAGCCCACTGACTGCAATGGACTGGGGTGAGACCCAGTGAGACTCTGCTCTGTTTCCCAAGTCACTGAGTCTGTTCTCAGGAATTACATGCTGTGAAAACTGTGAGAGGGAAGTGGGAAGATAAGGCAGTCTATTTCTCAGGATGGTTTTCCAATGAATAAAACCCTAGCATTTAAGAATTCAAAGGGAAAAAAAAAAAAAAAGTCCAAATCTTTCTTTGGTGGGGAAGGCAAAAATCTTGGGGAAGAAAAGGGGTCTGCATGAGACAGACAAGACCTCAAAGCAGGAAAATTGCCAGCAATTTTTTCCCCCTTTAAGACTTGTGCTTTATTTTTGTTAAAAGCTTGGGGTTTTTTTTAATCAGATGGAGTGCACATGGGTTGGTTTTGCTGGAAATAAAATTCCAGCAAAAATTAAAATATTTAGATTTACTGGTTTACAGAAGGCAGTAAAAAATGTCTAAACATCAAATATGCCAATAATAGCAGTACAGTATGAAATGTCCAACAGAAAACTCCAAATCCTGCCTAAATTTCCCACATCACCAAGTTTACCAAACTGTCAGAAAACTACTTGTGCCTTGGTAATTTAGTGGAAACCATAACAGTTCCCTGCAGCAAACTTTGTTGTGCACCAGGCACAACGTTGCAGGTATGAGACTGCCTGGTCCATGGCTGGTGCATTTGTGCACTTGTTGAATACAGCTATTCCATGAGTTCATTTTTAAGAAGGAAAACTTATTTTTAACTGTTGCAAATATTAAGGGGATATTGTTTTTTTAAGAAACAACATGTTGTGAGACTGTGGAGATTGCCTTGGTCTGGGTGCAACATGAGCTTTCATTCTGAACTGAAACCACTCCATAGTGTCAGTGCAGCTTTGTCTTGAATAACATAAGTAAAGGGGAGGAACATACCTTCTCACTTTGATCTCAAGGAATTTCCTAATCTGGATTAGCAGTCCTGCCTCTTTATGCTCAGGGTTGGTTTGCACCCTGACTGACGGACAGTGGGGGTCTCATTGTGATTCTGTGAGTCTGCCTGAGCTTGCCCCATTGGGACAACATCTGGGCTGGACAGAGATTGAATTTTATCTTCATGTTTCTTGTTATTGCCAGCCAGGAGTTTTGCTGCTCTTGCAATGCTGTTGGTTGTTGGTATGGAGCAGCTAACACCTTTTCTGTGATAAGGGTGGAACGCTTCATCATGAATGACCATGGAGTAGAAATGAGAAAATGTTTTCTGGCAGCAAAACAGTGAGACCCTTGAAGAAGAGATGAGTAAACTGAACCTCTTTTTAGGCAGACATCTGTTTTAAAACTGGATAGAAGAAATTAATATTGTTATTTGAAACTTTTCAGAGTTTTGAGTTTTTTCGTTTGCACCTTCAACAAATAGAAAATTCTTTATCTTGTAAAGATAGTAAAACATTTTATCTTCTTGATATTGCTTTATAGAACTGAATGACTGCCCTGAGTATTCGTATTTTTCAGAATCACTTCTGTGGGAAACTATGCATCAGGAAATAATCTTTGCAAAGCTGAAGACATAAACTTGGCCTCCTGCTTTTCTTTTTTCTGATGTGTTTGATTTTGTTTTGTTATTCTCTTCAGTCTCATTTATATAATTTTCCTTTTCCCTTTCCATCCTTTTCAAATTCTGTTGCTCTTGTATTTTAAAGTGTGTAAACAAAGATGGAAGGGTGGGGTTCCAGTTGCTAGTTTCATTTATCAAAATGTACAATGATATCTGAGAATCCCAAAGGATATAATTGAAATCAAACCTCTGAAATGGTTTTAAGGCATTTCTAGCTAACCGCTTAAAATTCGTGTGGCTATGTTGGCAGTTTTGTCTTGTGGTGTCAAGGCATTGACATGATACCCTGCAGAAAACAAAACCAATTAATAAATGGATTTCCATTAAAATAAAATAAAATAAAATTTCAAACCCAACAATATTTCATTAAAATTTTATTGAGGTCTTTATATAAATTAAATAATTCCACCCCACCCCACCACTCCAAGCTGTAATGTAGGTTGCCTTGCTCTAGGAAGTTTCACTGTCTTAGAAATCTATATAACTAGATAATGATATGATAGTGATTCCTTAAAAAATTCTATGATGCAAGACAAATTCAAATAAATTACAGTTATTTATTTGTAAGTATTTTCTGTTTCCATCTAAAGCTGAGTTTAGACACATACACAAAATAAGAAAAATATATCCCTTCCACTCCCTTAGTTAAAGCAAATCTTGTGGGTGAAATTCAGACCCTATGTAGAAGCCCTCCCATTTCAACTGAAGAATAAAACATGTTGTTAGGGATCTTCAAGGTTTGGAAGAAGAAATATCACCTTTCGTTTTCAGCAGAGTATTCCTATCTAGTATTCCTGCTAATGCATCCAGGCAATAGCCTCCTGCACCATTGCCTGCTGTAGTTTAATTTTGCAGCTTTGTATGTATGCACATGTCCTGGCTCTTCCTCCTGGCTGATGCTGTGGGACCTGAATATTCTCCTGTCTGAGTATGGCTGGTGCCACTGCAAATATAGTAGCATGAAAACTGCTGTCGATAGAAATGATGAATAACCATCCTTCTGTACTATATATGTCCATAACTTCAATAGGAAATGGAGTTATAAACATTACTGTATACACTAAGGAATTTTTTCTTACATCACATTCTATTTCTTTACCAGTTTTTTCTTGGCTTCATTCGTTCTATGTTCTCTGCACAGCAGGCCAGCTTCATCCTCTGGTGCAATTTCACAAAAACTTGAGCTTCCACAAGGGCTGAAGTTGGATGGTGATCAGTCAGGAGGTGTGTGATTAATATCCTGCTCAAAGGCTGGAAGAGATGGAAGACAAGGAAAGAGCCAGAAGTGGGACCAAGAAGTTTATTTCATGCTATTGACAGATAGGTCACATTGTCTCATCTCAGGTTCTTCATCTATTTGAAGTATTCAAAACACATTTTAAATGCAACAAAGGTTTATGACAGCACTCAATGGGCCCTGAAGAATAAAGCCAGTTCAATGAGAACACAAACAAATGATTGGAGTACTGCAGAAGTGATGAAAAGCACAGTAAGAACACTGTGGATTTTTATCCAAAACATATGGTTCTCTCCAGATTGAAGTGACCAAGTTGAATTAGCATTGGAAGTGGTAGGAGAAATGCTCTGGGATCCAATAAGAAACAGCTCTTCCAAATGAGCAATGTCATTATCTGATTTCACCCAACCTGAAAAGATCTGTTTTATGTGCAGGACTAGGATTTTTCTTCCTTTCCTTCCCCCTTCCCTTCCCTTCCCCATTCCCTTCCCTTCCCTTCCCCGAAAGTTTTCTGAAAGCTCAGAATAATCAGTGTCTTTTATACATTAAAGTGTCCAATCCGACACATTTGCAACATTTTCAGGAGGGGCTGTCTGTGCATAATTGTTACACAAATGCACCACTTCGTGGTATAATAGAAACCTCCTAAGTGGCATGATGGTCTTCATAATCCTGGAAAACACAGAACAGAAGGATGTGAAATTCTTCACTTTATTTCCTAGAGGCCATGCATGCAAAACATGGTCTGAGATTTTTCAAATCTAATGCCACCTTTCTAAATATGTGACTACAGCATAGTGTCAAGGTCCTGATACAAGAAGGAAAAATACTGAAAAGCAGGACTCCTTTCTACTATTCCTGTTTGGAAATGTTGAAATGTTGAAATGTCATCTTGGTTATGAAACATTGGAACGATGGAAGAAAAGAGCCGAGCTTTTGATGAATGAATAATGTCAGAAACCTTCTGCCTGTGGAAGGGCTGGTTAAACTCCAGATTTTGTTGCTGTTTGGTGCCCTGATTGGATTTCCTGCATTTTGCAGCTTCACAGAATTATACACGAACAAGGGACAATCGTGACAGTCGGATCAGCTCTTCCATCATATACCCTAAGACCTTTCCTATCACTGTCTTTCAGGGAAACAGCTCTCATTTGATTACGGTGAATTGTGTCATTCTCCCTACACATATCACCTTGTGTTTGTCTGGGTTAAGGTGTATTTTGATCCAAATTGATCTAACTGTTTTGTCCCCCAAATTATTTGTCATTTTGCAGGTAGCAAAATTATAAATTTAAACAGTAGACATATTTTTCTGTTCTCTCAGTTCATGCTTAAAGATGCAGATTAAAACTGAGACCAGAGCAAATTCTTGCTCATTGTCTGGAGTAACTTTCTGTGATCTCTGAGAAGCCAGATTTTAATTTTTTTAATAGGAAAAACACTTTTTTTTTTAGCTTTGCGCATTCAGATACCATGGTGATGACTGATGTAAGGGTATGAATAGAATAGCCTAGTATTATGAAATATGCCATGTGGACAATGTTCTTAATAATCTTAAACTTTGGAAGTTTAAGACACTGTTTTATGTAGGAATCATTTCCAGATATTGAAGAAAAGTGTTAGTTTTCTCAGAAATGTTCAAGTAAAGTTGACTTTTATATAACTGTGCAAAAATGTGCTGCTATGTGCAGAAATCTTTAAGTAGTGTGCCAATTTATATGTCTTTTCCCTTAATATTCCTAAAATGGTATTTATTTTCTTAAAGGAAAGAGCCAATGTCTGCCTTGCCCAGAAATATTTATTTGAAAGCACGTTTTGAAAACTAAATAAGTTGATTGAATCAATACATTGAATTAATTAAAGAAATAACAAGTTCAAAGGCTAATAATGATGATGATGATGATGATGATAGCAACAAAAATCCAAACAACGTAGCTGTCATTAAAATTTAGACCTTGGGTAAAATTTAGAGCATGTCAAATGAGAAAAGACTGATTTGTGCAAACTCTGAGAAAAAGCAATGCATTAGGATTAATTTATGTATTATGCTAGTCATCATTATTTGGATGTCCGCATGAAATGGGTGAAAATATTCACAATTCATGAACAAGGAAAGATTTCTGGGACATGATTTTTTCATTTGAAGATTCATAATGGAAGTAAACTTTTGTTTTTCATCAGCATCCAGATTTAAGCATTTGTCACTGATTCAGGGATTAGAAACAATGCCATATGGTTTGAGTGGCCAATCACACAGCACAAATAACAACAAGAAGTGGTCAGAGTGAACATCTGGTGAACATTCTGAATGCGAAGATTATCCTGATTATTCTATGAATATTTATGAGTAAAAACCAATTTAATAATGAGCTAGTCCATTAGTCCATAAGCTGTTCAAAGTAAAAAGAAATAATTACATATGCAATCAATATTATTTCAAACGAATTAAAATTTAACATACTTCTGGTTATAACACGCTTTTCATTCTGCTGGAATCTCCATCTCTCTGAATCCAGAATCTAAAGGCAGTCTCTGCCAAGAGATTTTAAACCTGTGTTTAGATTTTATTATATGTTGTATTCACAAACAGTTGCATCACTAAAAAAGAATTAGAAAATTTGTGTCATTGCATTTAGAATATATCTCTCAGACTTCAGAATACAATAAACAGTTTAGGATAGCGAAACATAATTGTACACATGTTAGCGTGCAATAAATTAAGAAGTTAAATTCACAGGAACCCAATATTTAAGAAAGCCTGAGTAGGCATATTTGTAAGATTTCCTTCCACGTATCCAAAACTTTCAATAACTCGAAATGCAGAAAACTTGAGAGATTAGAGAAACTCACTAAATATTGATAAAAGTTCTTCAGTAACTCTGTAGAAGAAAACTGCAAAAGGGGTTGTTATACAAGTGCCGGGAGCGGGCATGTGCTGCATAGAGTTGGACTTTGATGATGACTTCGATGGATGAAACGTCATAATCTTTGGCTTCCTTTTAGAAACATAAAATGGTTGGAGTTGGAAGGGACCTTAAAGATCATCTAGTTCCAACGCCCCTGCCATGGGCAGGGACATCTTCCACTCAATCAGGTTGCTCAAAGCCCCATCCAACCTGGACTTGAATGTTTCCAGGGATGGGGCATCCACAATTGCTCTGGACAACTTGTTCCAGTGTTTCACCACCCTCACAGTAAAGAATTTCTTTCTAATACCTAATCTAAAATTACCCTCTTTCAGTTTAAAACCATTACTCCTCGTCCTATCACTACATGCCCTGATCAAGAGTCCCTCCCCATCTTTCCTGCAGGCCTCCTTCAGATGCTGGAAGGCTGCTATAAGGTCTCCCTGGAGTCTTCTCTTCTCCAGGCTGAACAACTCCAACTCTCTCAGCCTGTCCTCACAGGAGAGATGCTCCAGCCCTCTGATTATCTTCATGGCCCTCCTCCAGACACGTTCCAATAGGTCCATGTCTCTCTTATACTGGGGGGGCGCCCAGAGCTGGACACAATACTCCAGGTGGGGTCTCATGAGATATTTTAATTCTTAGTCTGATAAGGGTGAGAAATTCTGCCATTGATTTTGCTGAGCTAGGATTTCAGCCTTGCTACTGTGCCATCACTGTATGGACAATACAATTGCATGGGCAAGGCACTGCAAGAACGATTATCTTGTCTCAATTGTATGTCTTGTGTCTTTAATTTTCCCTATCACCTATCATTTGTGCTGCTTGTTCATCTCAAACATGAATGTTTTGGAGCAGTGTCAGTCTCTCTTGCCCATTACTTAACACCCTGGGGCTTGAAAATCATTGAAATATTTAGATGCTATTGCTATCTGAATAATAACAATTAGAATGCTATTCTTCGGAGAAATCCAAGTTGGCTTGCTGCATGGATTCATCAGATTCTTTACAGGAACGAGGCATATATTTTTAAAGGACGTTTAATTTTTAGCACTGGCTTCAGCTGATATTACAAGTCTATGCAAAAATGTATGCATTCTGAATTTCTACAAAAATAAGTTTGTTTTCTTTAAAAATAATGAGTTTATACTAGTTATTTTTGGTGATGTTTCAGACTGAAATAACACTATAACTAGCTGCAGAAAGTCTTGTGGCTCACAACACAGCAAGCTTTAAATCTTATGGAGTCAATGGTGCAGTTTTTGCTTAGAAAAATAGATGAAAATAAAGAGTTTCCTAGATTTGTTTTCTCAAGCCAGGCTAGGGGTGTGACCAGCCTAAAGTAGTTTCTGCAGTCAAATACTTCTTTTGTTAGTAGAATAATGTTAAAATCTATTGAAACCACAACATTTTTCTTCCAAAAGTGCTCTGATTTTGTTCTGTCCACAGTGTGTTAAGCGGCAACAACAGCTCCATTTGAAAATTATATCTTTAGAAAAATTAATTGGGGGAAAAAACTTCAGTAATTAATTCATATTGTATAAATGAAATGCTGTCATTAAATTTCAAAATGACAAAATGTTTGAGAAATAAAATGTTTCTGACGCCAGTATTTCCAGAGTAGTCATTGGCTCAGACTTTATTCCATACCTATTGCCATTCTGGCAAAAAATAAGAGTTAATGTGATCAAGGTGCCATTGAAGTCAATGCTAAATCAAAATACTTTTCAGAGGTGGTGACAAGAGCTCTGCTCTCTTTTTATTTAGACTTCTTTAAAAACCAAGCTTTTATGGTGATGTTTCCAAGAAAATGGAGTACTGTATTTCACAGTTGTTTAGAAATGCTTGATTTTCTACCCCTTCATGCTACACAGTAAGTATCAGGGAACAGCAGTGCAGTTTCACTGTTCATACTTGATTTTTCCTACCCACTGAGTTTCCCTATTCTATTGTCATCCCCACCACCATGTTACATTTGCAAACTGCAGCAGGCAGTAATCTGGCTTTTCTTATCTGTATTTTAAAGCACCTTGATCCCTCCTGGGCTTTGTCAAATGAGCAACAAAAAGTTAAAATAATTTTGGTGGGAACAGAACCTGGTTGACAGAGGACCACAATGGTGAACTCGGTTTTTCACTGAAAGGACCATTCAGAGCAGGTGTTATTCAGAGCAATGTTCAGTTGGGTCTCAGGAGAAAGGAGAGCATTCCAAAAAAAATTTGAATTGAATCTGAATGTCTTGCAGAACATAGACTCTAACCTTCGGTTTCAGCATCCCAGGAAAGACCAAATTCTTCCCAGTTTTAGTAAAAGTCTCACATAAGGTAGGGGCAAATTTCAAAGCCTGCCTTTTAGTTATGGGAAGCTCAGCCAGCAGGTCAATGAAAGAAAGATAATCTATCTCGTATAAGGCAGAGAATCTGAACCAGAAAAGCCAGAAATGGAGAACATCAAAATAAAGAGGATTAGACTTCATATTCACCAAGGGAAGGACTGCCTGAATCAGACAGATGTTCAAGCGCTTTCTTAGTGCTTAGTATTATGTTGCAGCCTTAGCAACAATAGAAACAGAGGAAAGGAGAGAATTAGGGCTTCTGGCATCTGCTGCTGTAAAACCAGCAGTTCCCTACCTAGTTTCACAAAACCTAATGGAAACTCCAAAAGATTCCTGTCACCTTCTGAAAGATAAGCAGCCAGGAGCAAGACCCCTCGACATTCCTGTCAACCCGTATTTGACAGACACCAGAGGCCCACACAAGAAAACTGCTCTCCCAAACAGAACAGTATTTTAATGGAGCATTTAGAATTTGGGGAACACCAGAGAATTCAGTCCTGAAACAAGAGAACATGGGAAACTGGGGTTTGTTAGCACCAGTGCCCAGGGAATGACTTGTTTTTCTTGTATTGGCAACATTGTCCTGTAAGGGTAAATCTTTTACATTTTAATTTTTGCCTCTGTTTTTTTATATTTCCCTTGAGAACTTCATTCTCAGGCAAGTCCCACTCTTCAGCTGGTCAGAGCAATGTTAGTAACTAGAGCAAGCTACCACATTGATCCCTACAGAGCTACAGAGACCAAAAGGATTTCTGGTGATGGGGAAGTCACTTGAGAACCTGGGGAGCTCCTAAATGTCCTTTTTCACAGGATCTGATGGTTGATAACTACCCCTTGTGTCCCCACTCACAAAATCTGTCACTTCAAGTTAAGCAGATGTGGCTTTTCTGCCTAAGGATGGTGACGGCAACGAAGATGGTGGCAGGCCAGCAGCTTACATGAAACCACTGCTGCTCAATGCTCCCAGATAACTTTAAACATGGGTGGAGGGGTGGGGTGGGGGAAGTAGGAACATCCTAGCCCATGCTTGGATGCTTCCAAAGACCAGACGTCTTGCTTGGCAAGGGAGGCATGGGATGAATCACAGAATCACAGAATAACAGAATCACAGAATGGTCAGGGTTGGAAGGGACCTCTGGAGATCATCTGGTCCAACCCACCTGCCAGAACAGGGTCACCTACAACAGGTTGCACAGGACAGCATCCAGGCGGGTTTTGAATGTCTCCAGAGTGGGAGACTCCACAACCTTTCTGGGCAGCCTGTTCCAGTGCTCCACTACCCTCAAAGGAAAGAAGTCCCTCTTCATGTTAAGATGGAACTTCCTATGTTCAAGTTTATGCCCATTAGCCCTCGTCCTATCACTGGGCACCACTGAAAAAAGACTGCTCCCATCCCCCTGGCATCCCCCCTTTAAGTATTTGTAAGTATTAATAAGATCCCTCCTCAATCTTCTTTTCTCTAGACTAAAGAGACCCAAGTCCCTAAGCCTTTCTTCATATGAGAGATGTATCCTCTCCTGGAGAACAGAGTCTGAGCCAGGAAGGTCTTTCCTATTATATCCACTAAAAATGAGGTTTCACATGGACAGACACCATTTATGATGCTGGGCTGAATGTGGCAAATCAATAGTTAATAAGATATCTAAGGGCAGAGACATTAACATCCTTTAAAGAAAGGGAAAATCTTCATTCTACTAATAACCTACCCTATTTTTCATTTATTTTTATGTCAGTTTCTCTTTTGATTTGGCTTGAATGAAATTTTGGTTTTAACCTTTTTGGTTCAGTCCCAGACTACAAACTCTATTATTTGCTGAGCTTTACAGAATGTAGTTTATAAAGAGAATCTAAGTGAGTTATAGGCCTGTTGTTCCAGAAAAAATTATGTTTAGAGCCATTGCAATATTTCACTTGGATAATGTCAAAACTGCAATATAAAAAGTGAAATATGTCTAGGAATATAATACTAAAATTATGATCCATAAGTTAAAATTAAATAATGGAAAAACTTTTGAAAGGCAAAATTTTGCCATGATAAAATAAATTTTGTTGACACCTGAAAAGAAGAGTTAGTACTATTAATTTTTATTGTCTCCCATTGTAAGCTGTCAAAGTTAACACAACTCCAAAATGTTTCATACTTGATAAAAATACAGGTATTGCTGGAAGAGTGAACATTTTTTTGAATGCAGCTGAAAGTTTGTACCTACAACAGCATAATGTTGATGTGCTGTGATCTGTGACAGTCCCAGCAACATTAAAAAAATATTAAGGCAGGACTCACTTTTTTATGTGCATCTTAGAAAGGAAGGGGAAATGAATACATATGAATATTTTATAGTGACAGAGACCGTCAGTGAAAGTAAGGGGAAGCTGGCAACAGGAATAGACTCTGAAGCAGATGGCCTGGAGCTAGGAGAGCCGAGTGCCCTGGTACAAGAAGAAGTGTGATTGCCTGCAGCCTTTCTCTCCCTGGGGACACCAACTGCATCTCTCTGCCAACCGCAGCTCTCCACTAACCACATTTCTCCACCACCCTCCTGGGAAGCTGGTAGAAACCGAGTAAGTGGGCACCCACTTGTACCTTAAAGTGCTCTATCCGCTACTAGGGTCCAGAAAGAGGGTGGGAGAAACTGAGATGTAGAAGGGAGGAAGTGGCCTTGAGAACCATGACCTATAGTAGGAGCAGATGTCAGTTATCCTGTACTACTTGGTCCAGGGACCAGGGCTTAGGCCATGTGTTGTGGAAACGCTCAAGAGAGAGCTAGGAGCTCCAGTCTTCTGTCAAATTTAACTGAGATCATGCAACAGCTTCAAATCTGCTGGACTGGGGCAGAATGGACTGGTGGGTCCCTGAGCCGACAAACAAACATACATGCACACAGTACATGCAAATTGAATATAAAATAAACACAGAGAAGAACCCTTTCTCATTACTTTTTTTCTTTGTGATGTGTTGCAATGACTGTAAACAGTTGTAGTAAACTTACTGAGGCATTAAAAGTCTTAAGACATAAACTTGCCACATGGAAATCCTAGCCATCTTCGCCCTAGCTTTTCTGGGAAAACAGATGGAGTTGACAAAGGCACTGAGCTCTGCTTCCCACACTTACCCAGGAAGCCTAACCGTCGGCACTGGTCATGCAGGAGTCAGTGAAGTAGAGAGATGCAAAACACATCTACCCGTGGGAGCCCAAGTTCCCAAGCAGTGCTTTGCCTTCTCTTCAAGGAGTATTTGGAGCACAGATGCTAGCAATGACAGGGGGAGTAAACTTGAACTGTTTCTCACAGGGTATCTGGAGGCATCACCTTCTCTTAAGGGTACGTTGAAGAGCCCACCTAAAGTGAGTGAGGAGAAGTTGAATCTGTCTTTGTTGATGTCGTGGGTATGACTTCACTGACCAAGGCTGGGAAAGGCTGGACTGGATTGCCAAGAATCACAGTCAGTGCAGAAACATCAATAAAGTTGTGTGGTAAGAGCAGTATTTCTGCCTGTCTCTTCCTAAGTCAGCATCAGTTATGTTGTTACTGAGGTGGTGGGGTTAAATAAGATTCACTAATGACTTAGGAAATAAATAAGGAAAAATAAGGAAAACATTTTGTAAATTACATTTGTCACTGATGTGTACAAAAAACAGCTCTGTGAGCCTACAGAAACAAATGTAGACAAAGGGATTTTGTGGTACTATCCATGTACAAGAAAGCAGTCACTGTACGCAACTGCAACACTCGTGATGGAAGAAAGAAATCTGGAAAGAAGAAAAGGTGAAAAAGTGTCATTCAGTTTTAATTGCACTGACTTATTTACAACGTGCCAACATCTCAAAATCACTCCTTTGTATTAGTTGAGATGCAGATAGAAGTCTGCCTGCAGCACCAGGCCTCATCCTTCATTTGGTTTTGGGAGCAGATGCCAGCCCATCTGCTTTTCTGGATGTGCGGAGGTCCAGGACCAGGAGTCGGAGTGTTTCAAGCTCCTGGTGCTCACTGCAGGCAAAGCTCGTGTGTTTGTGCAGTGGGTCTGAACCACCCTGGACGCACTGCTGCAGACATGGAAAATAGAGCGTGGCAGGCAGGCTTTTGGATCTTGCCTGGGTGTGGAAAGATCGATGTGTATAAAGAGTACGCTGGTAATTTTCTTGCAGTCCTCAGTGATATGAAGAAGGCAATTCCACAGGGGACAGTGCTGGCCAGCTGAAACAGTTAGGGCCAAGTGACCCAGGACCCTGCAGTAACACAGGCACCTAAAATGGTCTTCAACACACCTGACCCAAAATGACTTCGGAGGGTTATTCTGTCTTCTCTCACTCCATCCAAGTGTTTTCTTTCATGCTGAGAGGCAAGATCACATTGATAATTTAACTGTGTCCCATTAAAATCGTTTTTGGTCTGGTTTTGCATACGGTCCTAAATCAGCGTGAAGTGTGATATGCATCTATGTTAAGCCAATCCCACCACTAAGAAGGTGGGGTTTCTTCTCCAAAGAGAAGAAATTTTTTCTCTTGCTTTTTTTTGATCCTGAAGATTACCACTGGTTATAAACAGCTCTGAGCACTATAAATTTGCTAATCCTATGTGGTGACACAACTGTGCTGACCGATACTGTAGCATATCTATCAAAGACATCTAGACGTACATACAACTGCGTGTGTATATATCTGTATATGTGCACTTATGTACATGCTGATTTACTTGTGATTACCTTTTCAGACAAGATCTTCCTGTTTATTTTTGATTTATAAGTAAATACTTTTAATTGCTTTTATGAAACACAGTTGGAATTCAATGAGCAGTAGCTGGCATCAAGGCATTTCCGTCATGTATCTGTGGTGATCCTTATCAGCGCAAGCCCACAGTATTCTGACACCCTTTGTAGCCTGAAGCTCTGGGGCAATATCTCCCCCAAAAGTAAAAAGCTCTGCCTGTGTTTAGTTGCATGGGCCACCAGATGCCTGTGTGGAAGAGAGTTTTCCAGTGACTAAGCACGACACTTAAAATCCAAGGTTCCCATGGGAGCTAGTGATGCACAGCTGACTGGAATTACAAACAACCTTTGAAGAGGATGTCTTAGATGGAACATATGACTAAATATGAATACCTTTCCTTAAAAAAAAAAATAGTCATTTTGTCTCAGGCCCAGTTTTCTTGCTCTCAGTTGTTGCCAAGAAGTGAGATGTTTTGAGACCACATACTGACTTTGAAAGAATGCCTTTGACATTTGTTGAATTTGGTTTGATCAGCGATCCTTTTAGTTATGAGAAAAGGAAGAAAGTTAAGAAGTGGAATGTCAAAGGCTCTGGGCAGCAAATGGAACAGAGGGGTTTTCTTAAATGTAGGCTGAAACCTGAAAACAAAGTTGGAATCAACATTTAACCCTCAGGGATTAAGTTAAACCATTTCTGTGCCATTTCGCTTCCAACAAGCATGATTGACACCATCTTTCTGTTTATGTTCTTTAGCTGGGCTTCTGCGATGCTGATCTTAAAGAAACCACTTAAACCACATTTCTCATCCGCTTGGGTTCTAACCAGCTGCTAGGATTAAATGACAGGCTTATTTTCTACTAATTGCTCCTTTGCTTGTCATGTAATTTGCCCTATATACAGTACAAGTCCTCCAGTATTTGTCTAAAATCCTGTTTTCTGTCTCTCTATTAACCTATCTTATGTTTTTTTTCTCACCATTCATTGCTTCAGACATGCCTATTTATCTCTGTCTGGCCTCTGGTTTGATGGGTTTTCTTGCTCATTCAGTGTTTGTTTTGGCTTTTTTTTTAATGCATCTTTTCTCAAAAGCCTCTTTATTATGTGATATTTTAAAATATCATCTTTTGAATACACCTTATAATATTTTACTTGTTGGCTCTCCTCCACTCTTGCCTTTTCCATTTGTAGATAATTTTCTTTTCCTTGGTTCAGTATTTACAGTTCAATACATTTTCTGTTCCCTGGGCCTTCCTGTGTTTCTCTTGTCCATGCTCTTCCTTTTGATCTCTTTCTGCAGTCATTCTATTTTTGCCTTTACACATAATTTCTGAATAAAGCCTCTTGGTCCTTCTGTCACTAACCTTTTCAGACTCCATTGCATTTAGGAGACCGCTATTTTTCTGCTGCATTATAATAAACATGATGACCTACTTCTTCTTTATTTTGCAGCCGCAAAAGAGATATTGCTCATCATGAAACAGCAAAACCAGAAAAAAAAAATATCTTATAGTATATATTGTAAAACAGAGGCAGAATAGCAGAAAGATCCTCATTTTGGTCATGATTTCATAGCCTTTTATCACCATCTGGCCATGTACTACCAAATAGCTTTAGTCTGATACTTCTTCATTTTCTCAATAGTAAAGATACGGAAAGCACTAGAAGAAAACAATTCCCAGATTCTGTGGTTGGAAGCTAACAAGGAGAGTCTTTATTAATTGGCCTTCGGTGCACGCTGTTGTCTCGCTCTCTGGGTCTTTGCCACAGAGGGTGGTGGTGGTTGTCTGGCATTATCAGACAGGTGAGAGTATTCGTCTGGCTAAAGCATGAAAAACTTGTGCTGTTGCCAACCAAAGGCCTTGGTGATGGTGAAGGCATGTTTTTGTGGGCCTAGACTCTGCTCTCGTTTCAGACGGGTAAAACCTGTGATCCTGCAAGTCAATTGACAGGTCATCTCTGTGCTTCCACAAGGAGGTTCCATTATGATCACCTTGCATTTGCAGGAGTTTTAGGCAAAATGCTTGCAACTAATCGTGGAAGAAATCTGCAGAAAACAGAGGAGTTGTTCAAGATTCACATCAGAGCAGCTATGGAGCAGAAATTTCCCGTTTTTCCAGATTGCACAAGCAATCTTGCCCTGCTTTGGATTGGTATTATGCCACTTCTTAATCGTAAAACCGAATTAAGTTCCTTCCCTAGTTTTGGTTTGGGCTTTCCATTTTTCACATCCTTAGTTTAAAATATTTTTCTAATATATTCATATTTATTTCCAGGCATCCAGCCTACTTTTATTCTGGCCTTTGCATCTTTTTTTCCTTCCCTATTTTAGTCCAACATAAACGATTCCCTTTCAGCACACACAGTACCCTGCTATTTATTTAAGATTGAAAGAAGGCAAGAAAGTAGTTTTCTCAGGCAACTTCTAGGACATCTCCAATTTTGTGGCATGTTTTGGCCAGTTCCTAGGTAAAGCCCAGTCATGGTTATCGGCAAAATAAGTTAGTGTGTGTGGCTAACAGAACTTGTGTACAAATTAAAACACTTTGGTCTAATCATAGTCATATTTTAAGAGCTACTTACTAGTGGGTTTTTATGTACTACTTGATTGTATTTGCAAACAAGGGATGCAATGTTGCATTCAAGTAGTTTTATAATCAACTTTTACATTGCCTAAATTTGCTGTTTTAGGTATGGGGCCAGCCTGGTTCTTTGGAAATCACCAACACAAAGAAATCCGAATCAAAAAAGAAAGAGGGTTCTCTTGATGATCTTTGTTTCCAAGAAGGAAAGGCACATTGTTGTTTGTTACAAATGCATATACTCATTTTCATGGTGAACCTAAATTTTACAGCCTGATATTGGATGCTTTCCTGGGAGGGGGAGTTGTGTAAAAACGTATAGATGGCTTATTCATTAGGATAAATTAGCTGCTGCTTTGCCGTGTGAGTAATCACACTGAAGCCAGTGGGTTTCTCAGACTTATGTCAGGAAGGATATTCTGTTTTTATATATCATCCATTACAGTGGGGTCCTGGCCCATGACTATGGTTCTGAGGCTCTGTAATAAAACACAAATATAATAGTTAGTAATGCTTTGGCTCCTTGGGTGGAACATCTGTCTGACCTGCACTGAAACTGAATTCAGCTTTCTTCTTTAAAATAATCCTGAGATTCGAATTTTGTCCCTATTTGCCATGAAAATAAGTTGTACCCATGTATTTTCTTGAGGGGTCTAGAGGCTTCAGTACCAAAAGTACAGAAAGTTTCCAGCATCCTAATCACTCTTCAGGCTGGATTTGCAAGGTTGGTGTTTAGGCATCTATTCATCTGCAGGGATTCATACAGCATAAGCTGGGTATGTCAGCTCTGTCTGGAGTGCTTTGGGGGGATTTTTGGCATCCCAGCTGTGATCTGAGCCCACATGGAGTTCTAACTGGGTAGAAATACAATGGGAAACACTCAAGAGAAGAAATGATGTTTATACTCTGCCTCTGTCTTTGGAACCTTATCCAAGATGTCAGAAAACTGCTCTCTGACAAGCAGGGTATTTTGTGGGTGAGGCAGTCACTTTTGGGACATGGCTGGCAGAAGAGGCTGTCTATCCTTGTGCAGTTGCTAAGCAGGCGAAGTACTTGCTCGGCAGGTAAGAGACCAAGAAGATTCAAAGATGTGGTGACACTCAGGAGAGTGTCCCAGTCCCAAAGTCAGATCCCAACCCCTCTCTGGCACACCCGGAGCTCTGAGGGTGCTCTCACCTCTGCTTTTCCAGAGCACCCCTCTTTATGGGACAGGGCCAGTGTCGATGAGGCAGAGCAGGTACCTGATGACACAAAACTGGGTGGAGTGGCTGACACACCAGAAAGCTATGCTGCCTTACAGTGTGACCTGGACAGGCTGGAGAGTTGGGCAGAGAGAAACCTGATGAAGTTCAACAAGGGTAAGTGTAGGGTACTGCATCTGGGGAGGAATAACCCCATGCATCGGTACAGGTTGGGGGCTGACCTCCTGGAGAGCAGCTCTGTGGAGAGGGACCTGGGAGTCCTGGTGGACAACAGGATGACCATGAGCCAGCAATGTGCCCTGGCAGCCAAGAAGGCTGGGCTCCCCAGTTCAAGAAAGACAGGGATCTGCTGGAGACGGTCCAGCAAAGAGCTACAAAGATGATTAGGGGATTAGAATGCCTCTCATATGAGGAAAGGCTGAGGGACTTGGGTCTCTTTAGTTTAGAGAAAAGAAGATTGAGGAGGGATCTTATTAATGCTTACAAATACTTAAAGGAAGGATGCCAGGGGGATGGGAACGCTCTTTTTTCAGTGGTGCCCAGTGATAGGACAAGAGGTAATGGGCATAAACTTGAACATAGGAAGTTCCATCTTAACATGAAGAGGGACTTCTTTCCTTTGAGGGTAGTGGAGCACTGGAACAGGCTGCCCAGAGAGGTTGTGGAGTCTCCCACACTGGAGACATTCAAAACCCGCCTGGACGCTGTCCTGTGCAACCTGTTGTAGGTGACCCTGCTCTGGCAGGGGGGTTGGACTAGATGATCTCCAGAGGTCCCTTCCGACCCTGACCATTCTGTGATTCTGTTATTCTGTGATTCTGTGCGGGTCCCTATCCCACAAGTTGCAGTGTTAGCTGGAGAGAGTGGTAAATTAAATTACTTTAATGGAAAAGTTAAACAGCTTCAACTGACAGGAATGGTTGCACCTCCTCCCAGCTCCCTGCCCTCCTCCATCTTGGTAGCATACCCTCTGGCTTTGTAATTAATATGCCCGTGAAGGACCAAGATATGGGTTTAGATGCTAGATCCCAACATCTCACAGCTCCAATTAAAGATTAAAAATGTAGCCTTCCTCCTCCCCCTTTTGTGTTAGTGAGCTCTGGGACTGCTGCCAGACCTGGCTTGGCACGAGACCAGCAGGAGGAATACCAGTTTGTGATGCTGCCTTGCATTGCCTTGTTCCGAAGTGTTGCTCGGCATTGCCAGGACTGAGGCACTTCTGGAGACTGTCCAGGACAGAACTTGTAATGCTCAATATATTCTAGTATCAAAGAAATAGATAAATAGGTATCCACCAGAACCAGGAAGAGCTGGGCAAGGTTTTTGTGGGTGGGCAGTTTTAGCACAAGTGCCTAACATGGTAAGTCAGGTCATAGGTCTCCTCCCCAGGTCCTTCTGGTCCTATGCCAATGTTTTTCCGAAGGGCCTCAAGCCTGGCTCACAGACTTCTCAGTACCCTTGGAAATCTGGCCATGAGTATTTCCTGCAAGTTCCTAACTGTGAGATTCCTACCACATGGATATTTAAATTTTGGAGATTTTTATGAGTCCTGTCAAATTTCTTCACTCTTTTCCTCCTTCCTGCCTCTTATTTTGGTAGCTAAAGCAACTTATATCTGAGGAACTCAAAATTTTTTTTGTATCTTTCTTATGTTAAATTTCCTTCTCTTGATTCCACTAGAGCTGCTCAAATGTACTGGCAACGTCTGTAGGATAGCTCTTCCCCATTTTAATATTTTTAACAGACCAAAGATTTTACCTGTTATGTTAGTTTGCTGTGCCAGTGACTTTAATATTTTTAGCTCCCGGTATGAAGAATGTGTGCGACTGAGGAAGCTTAAGAAAGCTTCTAGTCTCTCTTTGGCTAGAGCATTGAAGACTGAAATTCCTATTACAACACCTTGGCTGAGGAGCAAGATAAATTTCATTCATCTGTATGTGTCACCCCCTCACACCCCCCAGCAGGTGGACAGAAACTGAAAAAGGACTTGCCTGAGAATCTAAGGGGTGTGTACATGTACATCAGTTGATCCTGGTGTAAGACAGTAACAATTTTCATGTGCTCCTCCTTCTGATTCCCCTTTCTTCCTCTTTCTCCCACAACAGCAGTATGCTGAGTGTGAATGCTTTAGAAAGTTAATTTTTTTTTTTTTTCCCCCACTATTGCTGAGTATAGCACAACTGAATGCCCCTCTGGGCATTGGTCTTGGGTCTTGGAACAAAGCTACGGTCTAGTCCTTACTAGTAGAGCCAAACTCTTTGTCTTCTTGTCTGTTTGGTTGTTTTAAAAGCATTTGCTACAGTTATGTCATGAAAGGTTGCATAAACAATTCATTAGCTGAAAGCAGCATAAACATTCCTAATGATCTATTAGCAAAGAGTGTGGGGAAAGCCGAAGGTGGGAGAAAGGAGGTCCAGTTAGTGCTTCTGCTGCATTTAGTATCTTCCTTAAAACATCCTGAAAATAAAACTCCTCAGCTCCTAACCTAGCAAAGAGCAGTTCATAGCATCATAGGATGATATAGATGTGAAGGGAGCTCAGGGGGTTTCCAGTCCAGCTTCCTGATCAAAGCAGGGTCAGATACAAAGTTCTGAAGGGTGATGAAAAGAGGGTCAAAGATAAAAGGACTGAGTTGAGTTTAGACATTCAGATAAAAGGATCAAATCTCAAAAAAAAAAAAAAAAGGAAAAATGGAAGGGTATAAATAGGGCAAGCAATGATCTAGTTACTAATATATTTGCACGAAGGATAATCATAGCTTGCAGAGGTCTTGATCCAAAGTCTGTTACAGTCTGCTGAGACATTTGCAGCAAAGTGACTGAGCTGTGGAAAAGGCCCACAGACAGATAGTTCGTGGAAAGACTAAGGAGTGACTTGTGATGCAGTTGGACAGTGAGAATGCACTGCCAGGTTTTCAGCAACTTTGCTACATAGTGGGGAGAGTCTAATCTTGGTTCTCATTACATGCATGCAGAAGGGCAAAAAGCAGAGGTCTTTCCCCCATCGAGGAGGGAAACAGCCAGCCCTGAGGCTCTGCAGCTCTGCAGCTACAACGTGGATCACAGTCACTCTCTTCTGGGGAGTTCAGCAATTCTTCTCTGAATTTCACAAGATTGACCCATCCTTCCAGCCTGTCTAGCTCCCTCTGGATGGTAGCTCTACCCTTGAACATATTGGCTGCTCCCCCCAGTTTGGTGTCAACTGCAAACTTGATGAGGGCACACTCTCTCACGTCCTCCACGTCACTGATAAGGACATTAAACAGGACAGGTTCCACTATAGGCACCTTCAATGCTGGTTTGTCACTGGCCTCCAGGTGAGAGTAACCATGAATGTGTGAGCCCCATTGTCCAACCATTTTTTTACTCGCTTGTTTTTCCACCCATCCATTCTTTAATGTCTTGACTTGGATACAAGATTGATGTGGGAGACAATGTTGAAAGCCTTGTTAAAGTCAAGGTAAATGATGCCCACTAGCCTCCTCTCATCTAGAAATCCAGGAAATTAATCGTAGAAGGATATCAGGTTGGTCAAGCATTGACTTACCTCTGGTAAATCCATGCTGGCAATCTGCTTTTGCTTGTCCATGTGCCCAGGACCAGCTTTCTGTCTGGGTGAATATTTTGTCTGTAATCCCTGACTCGGTTCTCTCCCTGTGCTGTTAGCTGTTCTCCTCTCTGAACCCTTTCACTCATCACAGAGGCCTGGGAGGCCTTGTTGGTGAACTGTCCTCATTTGAGGACAAACTACGACATGAACACAGGCAAAAAAGGCACTGAGTACCTCAACTTGTCTGCTATCACTAAACCACTGCTCCATTTAGAAATGGCCTCATATTTCCCTTGTTCAGCATTTTACTACTAATTTGGTCATAGAAGCTCTTCTTATTGCCCTCAAAGTTCCTTAAAAGTCTTAACTACAACTGGCCTCGGCTGCTGTGAGACCATTTGTACATGCCCTGGCAATGTTTCCAAATTTCTTCTTTATAGTCTGGCCCTGCTTACCCTTTATGTGTTGGAGTTCTTTCATGACTTTTCTGCTCAGCCAAACCAATACCCTGATAAATCTGCTTGGTTTCCTAAGGTCTGGGATGAAGCATTTTTTAAAAACCTGTCAGCTTCCCTGAGCTCCTCTACCCTTCAGAACTGTGGCAATGCCACCTACCAGTTGCTTGAGTAACTTGAAGTGTGCTCTCCTATATTCTTCTGTCTCCTTCCTTGCTCCCTTCTGGACCTCAAACTCTTCCATTTCATGGTCACTGCAGCCATCATTGCCATTGATTATCACATATCTGACCAGCTCTTCCTTATTAGTGAATAGTAGATCCAACTATGCATCACCCCTAGTTGCCCACCCTATACCTGAGCCAAGAAGTTATTCCCTTCCACAAATCCTCTTGACTGTCTGTGTCCCACCGTGTCATCCTTCTGGCAGCTGTCAGGGAGGTTAAAGTCCCCTTTGAGATTCAGGGTCTGTAGTCCAGACAATTGAATTACAGTTATGGTGGAAATACAATGCTGAACAATGGGATTCTAGTGCAGATTATTTCAGCTATAAAATTGTAAAAAATAGATCTTAGGATCATAGAATCATAGCATAGATCGGGTGCAAAAGGACCTCAGGAAGTCCGCCTCCGTCTCAAAGCAAGGGCAGCTATGAGATCAGACCAGACTGTTGAGGCCTTTATCTGTATGGGTTTTGAAAACCTTCAAGGGTGGAGACTGGACAGCCTCTCTAGGCAATCTGTTCCTGTGCTTGACTGTCCTCACCTTCTTATGGTTAACAATAAACAAGCAAAAAAATTGTTAGAAGGAATGGATATACTTGTCATGATTTTGTGGGTGACAATTTAACGTATTCACCAGCAGATGTTCATAAACCTTCTTTTTATGACTAAGAGATCATGAAAAAAATTGGAAACCATTCCATGAGTTAGCTGTTAAAAGGCAAGTACAACTGTCTTCAATAAATTAGTCTTGGTTTTAAGATGTCATCAGAAGAATCTTAGTGTGTCAGCAGCTTCTCTTCTGAGGCTCCCTTAATCAAATCTGTAGTGAGTATTGCAATGCTGCACTGTATAATAAGTATTTAAAAAAGTTATAAGTTCAGCCTTATTTTGCTGTCATGGTTTGAGGTTACATTGCCACAGACTGATGGAGGCATAACATTGTATGTAAAATAGAGCATTACCACATCTGCTATTGTATCAAAGGCATATGTCTTAGAGTATCACCACAGAAATTTTGTAGACTAACAGAATGATATTGCATTGCCATCATATTAGTACCGGTTGTACTCTGACATAATTTTATACCCTCCTTTTCCCACCAGTCTTTCAAGTCTGGTATTCATGCAGCAATTTGGGACATACTTTGGTAATGATGTAGATTTACGAAGACCGTAACATGGATGAATCATGCAAAACTTTTTTTTTTTTTTTTTTTTATTTCTGGACAACTTTTGGCAAAACTTCCAAACCCAACCACTAATATAACATAAATATAGAGGATACATTTCTATTTCTAGAGGCAAATGTACTTGAAATGGGGTGTTTTTTTAGTACTTTGAGGACTGCCAGCATACAGTCATGTCTTGCCATCTGGGGTCATAGTCACTTGGAAAGAAAAGCAGTGTCCATTTGCAGTCGTGACTATTTGTTCCTACTTTCCCACACACAGAGATGTTTTGGTTTTGTTTCTAACAATGGTCATTTTAGCTCCGAGAAAGGTATGCATTTCTAACAACAATAAGATCCAAAGAGAGGGCTCATATTGAAATGACTGAAAGTGCTCTGTGAAAGAAGGGGGAAACCCTCATTGTAATGAGACTCTCCCCTGAGATAAGAGAGGTTTGGCAAGCCTGAGGGACAGACTGAACAGCTTCTTCCTCTGCCTGAGGAATTCAGCCCTTTTAGCGGGGAACGTATAAATGCCCTCCCTGGACTGGTGCAAACACATGATGTAGACCTGCACCATCAAAAAATGATCAGACATGAAGTTCTGGCCTGTTCATGAAGCAGAGGATCTTTCCAAAGGACTTTAATTCTCTTTTGGTTTTATATGTGCTCCAGGGTGGCCCTGCCTCTGGTCCCAAACTCAGTTTTTGGCAAAACAGGCAAAGTTGGAGGGGGCAAGTGAGAGAGAGCATTGCATGCTAACCACAAGAGGTATGCAGTGCCAGCTGATTTCCCTTGGACCATGTGTACCTGACTGAAGCTATGCCATTTTTTTGGTGCTCCAAAGAGATCAGCATCTATGACTTGCACCACTGTAACCAAAGGTAAGACAGAAGGGTGTCTTGGACATATCCCATAGGAGACTAAGCATCAGCTGCATCCGTGGCCACCATCAGAGGGACTGATGGGCACCAAAGGAGCTGAAGAAAGTCTGGCAGAGAACTAGAAACTTTGTTGTCTTGCAACCCGGGCAGACATACTATCCTGCTAATAGCTTCTTGAGAGATCAGTGCTTTTGAAGTCTTCTTTTGGAAAGGTGAACTATGAAATATTTGAAATGGAGCTAAACTTGAGTCTCCCACATCCTAGCAGATGCCTTTTTTTGGTGGGCAATCAAAGCCTTCCCTCTGTCTCTGTGTGGCCCCATAACTGATTTTTTATTTTACAGATATAAAACAGATATGCAATGGCCCACGCAGCCAGGATATTTAAGCTCTTTCCATCAAAAATTAATCAACGCGTTGACTTTCAACTATCAAATGAAAGCCTTTCTGTGCAGATTTTTGTGAATACTGGCTCAAATATGTTATATTCTTATTTCGAGTCTCACAAATAGATTGTGACTATGAACCTGGAACTGAGAGCAAATTGAGGCCCTGCTCACCAAGCCACCATCTGCTCTTTATTTAAATTACTTCAAAAACAAACGCTTCTTCCATGCTGCCTGCAGTACGTGATCTGATTAACGTAAGTAAAATAAATCAGTTAATAAATTTGCAAGTACCACCGGGACATGCCTATGTAAAAAATTCATGAGTACATAGTCCTTTTGCTATAAATTTTATCCAGTTTCGTTCTGTCCCTCCCCTTGTTTACTAGTGGCACCTGGCACATCCCACACAACAGAGGTCTAACTTGTCACAAGTGTTAAAGCACTGAACTACTAATGAGCCACTGCGCTTCCAGTGAGGTGCTTGCATTTTGCCTTCAGTTGCTTTCAAAAGGAGCATCGACCCCTGCAAGCACCCCAAAAGCAAGAGGCAGATTCCTTCAGAAGGATATTTATCTTCTAGAGAAGCTGTGTCGTCGTCTGGTACCCCTCATTTTCCTTTGAGGATTTTTTAGAGGGAGTCTGTGTTGACTTGACTCCTAATTTAAGATCCTTTGGTTAGACAGAATGAACCTGGGCCCTCAACAGGACTTGAGAATGTCAGCCTTTGAGGATTTGAGCCTTTGTACAAGGAACAAAGTCAAATTATTCCTATTTGCTCTTTAATGCCTGACAAATTTTTGGATGCTGTTTAAAAATAGTAATCTCTGATAACGGCTCATTTATAGAAGTTATTACTTGCCTCTAGTTTTCTTTTACCAGAGCTAGAGATAAGAGCAAAACTGGGTTATAATATTTTTATAATAGAATCTTGTCTTCTATTGGATTTTTTAAAGCCAGCAAATCCAGAAAGTCTGATGTTACATTTTAATTTGAACTGCACGTATTAACGGAATTAGGTACAAATCAGAGTTTAACATCTTGAATTTATTAACATTTTTGCATTCCTTTTTACTTACTTAAGGGCCTTTTTGGCTAATCATGTAGAACTGAAATGGTGATTACACAGAGACCTGGAGTATGGCACATGGTTGCCCATTATCAGATAAGAAAACCAAATACACAGAAAGAGTACAATTTTTGCAGAGATGTTTTTCTTCACAGAAGCACCTGTTTTGACCTGCTGGTTTGGCAGATAACCATTCATTTAAAACAAAAGATAGATGAAATAGGTTCTCTTTAATCTTGCTCTAACGTCTAAAACAGCTGTTGCTATGGGAAGTGTATTTCCCATGCAACTCTCCTGAATATTACATGATGATCCTAATCCTCGCCTTATGCACACATTCAGAAAAGAGAAAAGTGATGTTTTTTTGTGTGTCCTTCCCTTCCAGCCTCTGCTGTATTTGATCTGTTCAACCTGCAAACGTACTGCTAATTTCCACAGCATTTCACTCTATACAACACGATACATCTTTTAATGAGTCACTGTCTTGCTATCTTATGAATATTCAAATTAAATTTGAAATTACTAGATGAAAAGAAAAGCAAGTTAAATACCAGTACCCACTTGGTTAAGCTGTCACACTATTGTTACATTTCTACAGAAATGCCAGCCAAATTTCCCAGGTGCGGTTTCCACATCTCTCACATAACATCAAAATAAAATCTCCGCGTTAAAATAATGCATACAAATATACTGGTGGTTATTAGGGGGAAAAAACACACATGCTGGAAGTTCATCCAAAAGAAACTATATTAAAGATCCGGTGTGAGACAGAATTTTGGATGAGCTCTAAGCAACTTTTCATCAGCATGGTTCTCTGAAGAGAAACACTTTCCAGTGTTGCTCCTCTTTATAAATGAGCTAACCTCAGACGTTACCAAGCACCCAAACAACTGGGCTGTTTCAGACTTGCAGTACATTAATAAATGATGATGTTTATGAAAGATATTGCAGATATTTTTCCAGGGCTGTGCAAAGCCCAATAAAGAAGAAAAAAAAAAAGAAAGAAAAAACCAAAAGAGTTCTCTAAGGCCTTTTGTTTTTGAGGGGACAAGGACATACAAGCCTAATGCAGGAAGGTTACTATGAGCTGAAAGGCCACTGCTGACAATCTGTGATCTTGGTGCTAGGGAAAGGGCAGATGTCCTCAGAGTGAGCATGCCGGCTGTCCAAACTGGCATCCCTGGGTTTGTATATTTATTTGTTGGGGCTGTTTTTTGAACAGTAGTTCAGCAGAAGGTTGCTAAATGCAAATATAATTAGAAAGGTCTAAAACCCATCCGCTGTAGAGCCTAAGCAGCAGAGCGAAGGAATAAGCAGATGCAGAGGAACAGACAGTGCACTTCTTCAATGGTCTCCTCTCACAGAGGGTGATACGAATCCTTGTGCACTTTGTTCAAGGTCTCATCACGCAGCTTTGAGGAAGAATTCAGATGACTCGTTACACGTACTGAATGGGACTGTTTGTGTATGAAGACATCAACATGTTGTCACACCTTAGTTAATTAGTGTAATAGGCCCTCTGTGGTGGAAATTAAGTATGAATACAGAGAGAGAACAAACAGCAGAACACAGGTATGTGTGCATGCACACCTACTCTTTCAGTGTTGCCCGTAGTTTTCCATCTCGCTCAGCAACAACTTTCTTCTGTGCACTATAGCTAATGGCCCTCAGTGCCCACGCACTCAAGCATGTGGGCACAGATAAACCCCTGAGGAGCAGGTATGGCTGCAGGTTGATTTGATGACTGCCGAGTGCCTTGGGGCTTCCCTGTTGCTCTCCCAGCCTCCCGTGGGGCTACATGCGTTCCTCCAAGGTCTGCAGCAACCTCATCACAGATTTCTCTGGAGATACCTAGTCATGTTCTAACAGGTCCTGGTATTGCTCTGACAAGCTTGAGGAGAGGATTTCAGAGCATCTTTACAGTGCTTTCAGGGGCCTTTACTTGGTTGTTTGCCTCTAGCAGCCCAGCTATACACTATGCCAACATTTTTGGTAGCTCTGGGCTCTTCTTCAGTGACTCTATGCCTAACCTGGCAGAAACGAGAGCTTCTCAGGTGTACCCATACCAGTGCTATTGCCATGTCAGTGTTTGTCAAACACTCATGCCAGCAGATGCCCCAAATATGAATTAAGCAGACGTGATAAAACAGGTCAAGCTATTGGATTTGGCAACTGCAGCTTCCAGGAATCTGGCTTACAGAGGGAACAGACATTCATGTCCTTGCAGATGGCATCCATTTTGAGCATTGTGCTTGTTCTTCACTCTAATGAAAATTTTGCAAATGATGAAAGAATGAAGTTTTTAAAAAGAAGAGAGATTTTATCATCAATTATATAGCATGTATGAAATATGTGTGTTTTGAAGTTGTTAACAATTTACATGAAGATCTTTGCCCTGCACTTGTTCAGGACATTGTCTGTGAAGTCACTAAAAGAAGAAAAGTTCTAGGCTGAGGAATGCATAAGAAGCATTTAATATAAATTCTTTGGTGATGTTCACTGGCCAGAAAACAACCCACTCAGTATGCAAGAGATATAGGGAGAAGAGAAGCAGGGCAAAGCGGCAGTCAACTGTAATCTTGCAAGACAGCAAACACATCACAGGTGACAATTTGTCAATAAGACCAGGTGCAAATAGTAGGTAGAGTTAAAAAAAACCCCTAAGGCTATTGCAATCTCAGAAAACAGAGGGCTGGAGCATACATAGCTTAAAGAAATGCAGTTTGTGTAAAATGGGAAAGTAGAAAACAAATATCTGAACCGAGACACATGCTCTTTTAATTCTGTTCCTTCCCTTGATAAAAATATCGGGCTAAATTAAGCCTTGATGTAACAGCAGCAAAGTCAGTGGAGTTACACTGAGGATAAATTGCTGCCATAAATCATCAAAATCAATGACAATTGTGTCTGTTCTTGCCAGAAATTAATCTGGCCCATTACAACAACAATTTTTTCGACACCCAAAGCTAAATTTAATTTCTGTTTTCTATGCAATGAAATAAACTTGAGCTTTGATGTGTAAAGAGATGCCCATGTCCTGGGAAACATGCCTCCACGCCTTCATCTACCAGCTACGCGGATGGGACGGTACAGCATCCCCGTTCCTGACTCCACACTACGCTCCTGGGTGTGCTGGAAAGAAGGTCTTTTGCAATACATGGAGGCAGGTGTGAGATAAGGACATCATACAGACTACCGCGCCTCATACCCTGCTTTTGCTGTGTGTAAAGGCGTGCACACCCAGCACTTGGTCCACCTCCAGGGTGGTCAAAGAAAATTTCTGCTCCTCAGCATAATAGCACTGTAGAAGGATGTATGAGTGCGGGAGGGGAGTGGGAATAAAGGAAAGGGGTTATGTGCCCTGTCTCAGATTTCTGATGACAAATAAGCTAACACAAAACAAACCAACTGAGCTGAAGTGGGGGCCTTTACGCTTCAGCCCAGTGTTTTAATGGGTAGGTTACTCTGGCATGCTCTTGGACCTTGCCTTGTTTTGTTGCCATGGGATCCTCTGCAGTAACAAAAGCAAAGACCATTCCTGCACTTGGGCACCAGTGAGAGATACCAGATGGACAGGCCTGGAGGTGGGAGTCATTTCCTTATGTGGGGAATGGCATCTGAAATGTTAGTTTTCTCATATTTTCTCCCCAACTTTGACTTCAGGGACCTTTGGGAAGAGTCAAGGGTGGCACAGTTCTTATTCTCCTGGTGTGCACAGGGAAGAGGTAGGTATGATCTCCATCCCCATTCATTCTGTGCTTTGTAGAGGAACCTTATGCTTTTTCATACCTTCTCGTGGACAAGTTTCTCTTTTGTTGAAAGAGACATATTTTAGGACCTAATTGCTAATTTCATTCTGTAGGTAATCCAGTATTCACCTGACACTTGCTTATAATATGCTCTGAAGCGCAGCTTCTCCTCCCAGCCTTACCGTTTCTGCAGAGAGGGATTGACCTAAGAGACGGAAGTCTCCTGGCTCTCAAATGATCTAGTACCAACTCCAAAATGATACCTTGGAAGAGAGATCCTTAAGCTTTCTGATTGTGACTCGACTTCCAGATGTAACACTGACTTCTCTCACTATGCCATCCCAAATGGTTATATTAATGATTGCGTTTGTCAGTCTTGCAACCGGCATCATAGCTGCTGTGATTCTGAAGGGAGTCAGCTAACTTAAGGTGGGGGACCAGTTGGGCTTTCCCTTATCATAGTAAGGGAAAACTTGACGCAAGAGGCTGTTGAGACCCAGCCCCCCTGGAGAGCCAGCGAGCGCTGGGCGTCTGATTTCCATTTATGGGTTTGAAAACTGCCTTCATGTGACATACACCTGGCAGAAATTGCTACCAGCCCATCCCTTAGATTGCACAAGCAACTTTGAGAAACAAGAGTATTGTGGCAGCACAACAATCTGTATTTGATACAGTCTTTGCCTTTTATCAAGAACTGTAGCAGACACAAACTGAGATTATTTAGGTACCTGATTTTTTCACGTGCATATGTAAGATTCCAGGTTAAGTTAATTCATTCTGTTTCTATTAAAAACTCTGTGCTAATTTGAAAGGTTTAATTTACATTCCAGTTAGAGTGAAGGTTTTATTTTCTAGCATGAATCTCACCATTAATCAGAGCTAGATACAATTTACACGGCCTTCAAAGAACCTGTAAAAAGATAAAGAAAAAATGTTAATAAAATGGCAAAATCCATGGCAAAAAATTGGACTCAGAAATAAATTATTTCAGTATGCACGGCTTCTATGGCATTGCCAATGTAAATCTGTGCAGTAGGTCACCACAGTGGAGTCCATAGTGGCTAAGTCTGAGGTTTTGCTTTATATATGTTTTTATAAAAGCATGGCTATCTAGTTGCACAGTGTTCTGTGGTAACTGAAAAATGTGTCTTTAATACACTCTATGCTAAATAAGCAAGATTTCTTTGCTGCCATTACTGAGATGTGCATAATGAAATCATACACAGAACTTCTCTAATTTGCTCTATTGTGCAGATCTTCAAGATCTCATTATCATCTTTGTTTGCTGTGGCCACTGTTCACTTGCTAGGCAGCCTGTCTTCACAGTGATTAAGATAATGAAAACATAATATTACAGGTCAGGCTTTATAAGGACAGCTGAGTTTTACAGGATATTAATTATGCTAGCACTAGATAGACATATCTTTAAAAAATTCTGCATATGGTTTAAATTATATAGACACAAAGATTTAGAATAAAATAAAAGAAAAATTAATGACTTTTCATTATGTGTATCTTTCAATCTTCATTTCTGTAGTCTTCAACAGTGCACTATCTTGCCTGCTTTGGGTTCAAATTTTTAGGGCCCATTTCCTATGGGAATCTATGAGATCTAAACACCAAAATGCAAACAAATCAAGAGACCATGCTTTAAAAAAAAAAAAATCACTATGTTTAATAAACAGTCAAAGAATTTTTGTGTGTGTCCAGGTTTTGTAGAAAGCCTATGGGCCTGAAGCAGCTGTCAGCCATCCTCCTGCTCACAGATCCGGAGCCGGCTGGGGTGCAGCAGACTATGGAGTCACGCAGGGCATGCTCAGACCTCCTCTAATGTACAGCGGCTGCGGGCAGCTCTCGGCTCCACACATGCTCTACACTTCTTTTTATCTTAAATGTAGGACAGGAAGGAGTGACCGGAGGCTGCAAGCAACTCCCTAGCATTTACCTTTAATTTAAATTCAAAGTGAAAGGACTTCAACCAGACCGACTAGAGAGGGGATGCTTCAAATAAAGGCTATAAATACCCCTTGAACACAAGTATCCTTACTGACCCAGATTTTTGGTAGGTGTGTTCAAGCTTTAGATGAATTAACTTGTTTGAGATGCTGAACACACTTAGAATATCCCAAAACAATACCATGTTTATGTAATAGTACTGCGACATTCAAAATATTGTATGTACTCTGATGTCATTACCCATTTGACTTTTGGAAATTAAAATTATGACAAGGAGATGATAGTATATGCACACAGGCGCATTTTATTTCCCTGGGAGTAGGGAGATTTGGATGCATACAAGCTGTATTCTCAGCATTTTGTCCCCGAATTTCTTCCTGGTTAAAATGCATGCAGTGTTGCCATCACAGCTCATGTATTTAATAATTGGAAGCATCAAACCATCCAAAATAAGCTGCAAAATCAGCACTCCTAGGTTACGTTTTCATATATCATTAGAAGAAAACTGTGCATGCTACGAAGATGAAAGAAAAATGCCCTGTTATGTGTCACATATGGTGATGATATTAGCCCAAAAATGTAAAAATGTGATGCTCTTTTCTTGAAAATTACTTTTAATGTGTTGCTCAGAAGGGGTGAAATAGTTTTTTAAAAGCCTATGTGAACCTTTAAAATACCAATTTTAGGTATTAATATGACAATAATAATAGCATCCATCAGATGCTGGAAAATGTCAGGGGCTGAAGTCATAATTACTTGTTTTGTGGCTGTTTTCCTATTAATTTTGCAAATTCCTCTTTGGGTGAAGATGGCCCTGGTGCATGCAGTTGTTGCGATCCACTCTCCTTAGTAGATACACAACACAAAAACTGAAATGTGAACACTTATCCCTGATGGCAAATGTTTTGAAGAATCTCGGTCTTTTAAGATAATTCACAGGGTTTGGAGGTCTTTTTTTTTCCTGTGTGAAATAGCGCCAGCAGCCTCAGTTTTGCCTGACTCCCCCGAACACCCAGGACATGACCTCTGTGGTCTGTACGATGGACCTGGAGCAGCAGCTGAGCATAGGGGCAGCTGCCTCTGACAGCCCCAACAGCCGGGGGGCTGCTGCCAGCCGGAGCACCGGGAAACACCAGTCCTACGAATTAGTTTTGACTTTCCTGGAAGATGATGATCTAAGACAGCCCAGGTACCCAGAGAGGCAGCCGATTTCTAACAAAATGTGGTGTTTGCCATTTGGAGCTGAAAATCCCATCTGTTGGAAGAGGACAGAAAAGGAACGCCAAACTTTCCTATGCTGTTATGTGAGGTTGGTTTGGGTTTGGGGTTTTTTTGTGTTTTTTTTTCTTTCATGCACATTTTTCTCATCTGAATTCAAGCCTGATGTCATCTGCCTTCTCTTCCTCAGTGCATATGTGGGTTTTCACATGCGCTCATCACTTCAAGGACAAATCCTTAAACAGCAGGGAATGGGTCCAAATGGCTCATCCATTTTGGCAAAGTTGATTTATCATCAGGATCAAAGCAAGTCTCCTCTTCAAGATGTTTCCCCTGCTGCTTCTCCAGCTTCCTAGGCATTTGTTTCTCCTCTCCCTGTTTCTGGGGAGGTAAACCCTCCTTTCCTGTTTCTGCGGTATCTTGGTTTCCTTGCTGCAGCTGCTCTGGGTATGGCCTGAAGCCCAGGATCTTGGGGAAGCTGTTCTGCCACCGGAGTTTTCTTTGTCCTGGCTGATTTTTTTCTCTGCTTTCCCTGGGTTTCCAGACTTCTTTTTGCCTTATCTCCTAATATGAGTGTCAGCATGCTGCCTGTGTGCCATGTCAGTGTTTTGAGAGAAAGCATTTTCTTCTGCAGAGAGGTCCTGCCACCTCCTCATGCGTACACTGAAGTAAGATCTAGCAAATTCTGCCGTGTGTTTGCTGGGTATAAGTGCTTTTCGCAGAAGAGAGCACAGCAGTTAGCAAGGCCAAGCTCTTTAAATGTCTCCTAGTGTGGTAAATCATGGACTCTGCAACAGGTGGACCTTTTCCATGCATGACTTCTTCAAAGCTTACCTCTCTTTGATCTGTAGGGCATTTGTGGAAACTAACGAAGCTGTGTCGTGGCGAGGAGTTAGATTTCCTAGATAGCACACAGTAGCTCTGTGGCAGGCAGTGAACTCCAGCTGGTTTGGCCGGGTCTGCATCTAGGAGGAAGCCTTTCTTTGAGTGGTAGGATTAGGAATTCCCTGTGCAGGGGAATGGGCACAGGCCACTTTTAGTGCAACCATCTCCCAGTAAGCTATAGTCCCCACAGCACTCACTGTCAGACCTTTGAACAGTTCCTAAATGGCCTCCTGAGAAAGATTAACACAGGAAGCTCCAGGGATATGTTTATATCCCTCCTGAGGGGAAGACAGGACTCATTCCCCACAGCGTCCAGACCACCAGCTGCAATTTCTGTGCATGCTTTCATTTCACAGGTGTGAAATCACCTAATGAAATGCCAGTGGCAGAGCTTTTGGGTCTGCCTGAGCACTGGGGAACCTGTGTGCTGCAGACAGCAGCATTGCACGTACCTGCTCTGCATTTGTAAAGTTCGTCTCCACACAGACTATCGAGATACTCTTGAAAATGTTCTTGAGGTTCACCTCAACATGCAATTAAATAAACTTGGTGAGTCCAGGTTAAATTTTTTCTATTTTACCATTTTCTCCCTCTCACTGCATGTATCAGTGTTAGAGGGAGAGAACTGACAACCAGAATATACATTTGCGTAAATAAAACAGATTATTTTGATAATGAAAGGATGGGATAGCTGCCACTAGAGCCAGTGGAAAGACCTATGACTTTTATAATTCTTTTGAAACACTTTGAGGAATATTTTCAACCTATTCTATCGATCTGTACCACCATGGTGCCTTTGACAATGTGTGTTTTTGAACTAGGAAAACACAGAATTTCACACACCTCTCAGTGACAACTTGTGGCAAGCATACAAATCTGAATGGTGACAGAGCCACCGATTAGCTGGACTGCACTCTCTATTGACAGCTGTCCATGTAATTTTTGTAGCTGCCTATATAGGTTACTGTCAGAGGAATTAGTAGAGCAAAGATGCTTAGCACTTCTAACAGCTATATCACTGTTGAAAAAAAGCGATACTTATCATCCTGTTCATGTCTTTTAAAGCTTGGATCATTTTTCTCTGAGCACATAAAGATCTTGTCATTTACATTTCCCAGTCAAGTACAGAAGGTGAATAGGGCAGCACAGCCTGGATTTGGGGAAGGAGCTCAGTCATGGATAATGCTTTCTGTGCTGCTACTCAGGGAGCAAAAATAAAGTTCCTCCACTCAAGAGGTAAAAATACAGTTCCTTCAGACTTCAGGCATCTGTAGCAGCCAAAGCTGGACTGCTTCTGCAAGGATACTCTCCGGTGGGACATGATTTAGGGTGCCTGTATTGAATCCAGTGCACAAATCGTGAGAAACCTTTCCATTCATTCACGGAGGGAGAGATGGAGAAACATTGCTTTATTCACTCCATACGGCACGATTACAATGAAAACAGGTTACACATCAGTCAGTTCCTCTTCTAACTGCATCTCATTCATCCTGTGGCTTGCTTACGACCAGCTGAAAAACATGTAACTTCCTTCATAGTATTTGATCACCAAACATGCAAAACTCATTTTTGAATTAAAAAAAAAAAAATTTCAGCTACTGTATATAGGTCTGCTGATGTAGGAATAACTACTGGAATTCTGTGGTCATAGTGTTGGGTTTTTTCTATAACTTACTGTCTCCTTTTTATAGTGGAGTATTTAACTGACAAAAGAACACAGATCTTGGATTCTTGTCTGTTGACTTTATTCTGGTTATCACAGAAACATTAATACAGCTTCTTGGATCCCCAAAGAGAAAAAATAAAATAAGCATCAGCAATGTGCCAAAAGCAAGTGCTCTGTTCTTTAAAAGAAGAGAGAAGCAAACAGAAAACTGTTACTTTGATAAAAGTGTTAGAAGAATTTAAATGAATGCATCTAAATTACTGGTGTGCTGAATTTGGAGAATTAAGCACATAGCTAAAATGGATATTCTCTGACACTCATGTTTCTTATTAGGCAGTGCTTTGACTAAACACACAAAAATGTTCACCCTGTAATGGCACTATGTAATATTTTCCTCCGCTACTAATTTACTTTGTCATTTTCCACAGTCTGAACAAATTAAATACCACACATGTCTCAAATAATTAGATTTATCTTGGTTATTCTTGCTACCTCTCCGCTCGTCTGTCTGACAATATCAGGTCGATGATTGTGAGAAGTTGCACGGAGTGGGGGTACCATGAACTAACCATTTCTTACAGAAATGGAGCTGAAGTGTCCCTTGAAGCTGTTGTGGATTTTCAAGAGGGAAAACCAGCTTCTGAAACAATGACCATTTGGGAAGTTTTGCTGAGACTGCAAGGACACAAGCAGGTCAGACAAGGCATTTGATGCCTGGGACAGAATCCCATGCAAGTTTTTGCAGGCCTGGAAGGACACTATCGTGCTAACCCTAAGAGTACACTGCCAGAGGCAGCCTTCCAAACGTGGTGTCAGTACGTGTTGCAGTAAGTGAAATTTCTTTACCATCACGCGCAGGGATAATCCATCCTGGAACTATCTTTCTGCTAATCCCCTGTTAGCCTGCCCTTTCAGCACAAACCAGCAAATGTGGCCCAGACACTGCAACTCCTTCTCTGAGATAGTGTCTATCATAAACTACCAAGGAAATAGCTGTGCTCTCACATCAAAGCACAAGGCTTGCTTTGTTTTGTTTTAGTTAAAGCAAGCTCTGTGTGTGTGCTGGCCAGTGGTTGAGTAGTGTTTTATGTGTCTCTGCAGAGACTATTGGCAAGCCTCTGAGACATGCAGGCACACTGCATCCAGGTAGAAATCTTGCTCGTACTCAATAAACGCTTACTTTGAAAACTGGGGTATATAAACAGCACACCACATTCACATTAAAAGAAAATGAACAGTGGTCCCAATATATTGACTGTGTTGGGGGCCCTCAACTTCTGTATGTCTCATCTAAACCAACTAAACCAGCCAGAGCCCTCTCCTCTCTGTGGGCGCAACCAAACCTTCCTAACCACAGGGCTAAAAAAAACACAAACTTCAGGGCTGCTCTTTTGGGAGGTCACATTACTCCTTGCCATGGGACATTGGCTAACTGGCTTCCAACATTTTTCTGCCTGGCAGACACTGTAGCAGCCTGGTGGCTTAGCAAACATGTTTTGTGTTGCCTTTATTGCAGCAACCAAAGTGTCTTCAAAGGCACCTGGGGGAGATGTTGGGAGGTTGCGTTGTGCCTAGGAGCGCTTGCTGCGTCTACCCAGGCACCCTAGGCATGGCCTGGCCCCTTGAGCATGGTGAGTGCATTCCTCTGGCATGCTCTGCTGCATCCCCAGGTATGGAGGTGTAGCAGCATCCTATTAACACCACCAGCAAGTGTTTCTGGGCCAGGACTACAGGAAGCACTGTGGGATCACCTCCTCTGCAGGGGGGTCTGTGGGATTGCCTCGCACAGCCTGGAAGTGTTATCCCTTGAAAGCCGAGCAGACCTTGCACAATGCCATGTGGGATCAGGAGGCATCAGTAGGTAGATGTTTGGAGCGGGTTGCCTGCTCAAACCAAGGCAACTGCTCCAACAGGAACGGTGCTGGCTGGCCATCCTGGTCCTTCCCCATGGCCCACAGATGGTTCTGAAGGCTGCTGTGCACGCAGCCGAGCGTGCGCCCTACAGCTTCAGTGTCTGCGCTCAACCTCGAAAAGAAGCTATTTTTATTCCTACAGCCAACAGTACTGCTCTGAAAGGTCAGTAAACACCAGCCGTGGCTCAGTGCCAGCAAAGTCAGCAGGGATCCAAATAAAATGAGACAGGTTTTGAACAAGATATTGTACTTTATTGCTGTGTAACGATCCATGGTTGCATACATACAGACAGCATGGGTTGTCAGCCAGCTTCACGCATGACTCATTGCCAGCTCTGAAAATACAGACTGCTGCCTGGTGAGCCGGTCTGCTCGCTCGGGCAGCAGCGAAGTCCCCAGGCAGAGATAAAAACGAACACCGGCCAGCACGGAGCACAGCTGGAGAGGCATGGAGGAGGTCCCGTACCATGCCATAGACTGGTGTTTCTCCTGATAGCTTCTGACCCAACAGACAAGGACATGGCAATGTTTTATACTGGATGGAACTACAAAGTAAGCTTTCCCCTAGAAAGCACCTGGGCGATTGCTCAGATGCATATTCTCTTTAATAAAAACTTTCTTTACAACATAAATATGGGTGATGGCAAAGCTAAATGAGGTCATTATTGCCATTTCAGTTGTGTAAGTTATAACTGAACACCAAGAACATTTTTCTGTACACGAATCATGGAAATTTGTTTTCAAGGATCTGGAAAAGGACTCAAAGATCTAGATCCAGCTCCTAGACCTGCAGCAGATTTCCTGCAACATTTCAGTCATCTGCCCCCTTGTACCTCAGTTTTCCATTTGTGCAAGAAAAGAGACCAATAAAACCTAACTTTTGTTTTGTACTTAGCTTAACTGATTTTTCTTGATTTTATTTATGTTTATGATATTTTTAATTTGTCAAAGTACTATTGCAAAGGTTTAGAAATAAAATCTTGCCTCTACTCCTAGCAATTCGAATGTAGTCAATAATTTGACCACAGGCATAAGAACTCTGTCCTGAATAGAAATGTCACTAAAACTACCATTCAGGATGAAATTTTGAAGCAGAGCAGTACTCCGTCTGTCTAGAAGTCAACTCCAAATCAACGACTGGTATCATTTGCACAGCTTACACTCACAGTCCCTGTTTTTGAGGGAGCTGCAGAACAGCACATTTCCACAGACAAAAATGAACTAAGAAAACAATCTGAATTTAAAAAAAAATAAAAAAGAAATGGAAAGATCAACTTAAACTAAGTTGTGTGGAAATGGAGAGTACACTGGGAAAAAATACAGAAGTTGAAAAAAGCTCTCTTTAAAAACTGGAGTATATAAACAGTACACCACGTTTGCCACCTGTATTTAAGGATAAATGGGGAAAAAATATAATTCAGAGCTTCAGGAGGCTGAAACAAGAGGAGAGGCTTTCAGAAACGCAGGGGCCATACAAGACCAGTCAGAGATTAGGTCAGAGAGTATTTGCAGTGAATGTAATACAAAGATACTTTGAGATTTTTCTGGCTGGGGGAAATTAAAAAGTATGTGCAGGTGTGTTAACAACAGAAGCAGACAGGGAACAGACAGAGAGTTGGAAGCAACCAGAAAACCAGATATCTGTGAGAGAAAAAGAAAACAATCAGGGCAACATGCAAGTTGGAGCAAGAACAGTAACTGTAAATAGTGATTGCCTCCTCCTTTTTGATTCCTGCTATGTTCAGGGAAACTAGACTTTGTGCATGGTTATTATTTTTTTTTTTTTTTCAGTGGCACAGCATCCTAGAAGAAGCTGATAGCATCAATTCATTAATGGAAAAAAATTTCAAAACATCCTCACTGACACCTTTCCAAAGCCCTTGACAACTGTGGAGACCCTGGGTCTGGCTGTCAATATTTTTTTATACATGATATTAGGGGAGAGAAAAGTGATTTCATTATGTCAAGGTAGAGAGTGTCAGTGGGTGGGTACTTGGAAAAATATGATTCTAATGTTAGCTTGAAAAATCAGCACATTTGCAGTGTAAGTTGTTAGACCATGAAGACGAGGTCGTGTGGAACAGGATGCTAGATGCAACAGTGACTTGATGAAATAATATTTTTAAGTAGGATTCTGCTTTATTTTTAGGGCTTATCTCAACTTCCTTTATTTTCAGTAATGCACTTGGAAAATTTAAAACATAAACTAAGTAGAGGAGTAGCAGCATACTGAAGACTCAAAGTACTCCTTGGCTTATGAAAACAGAAAGAAATGTAAGACCTATAGGACCTATTTTTCTATGTTATTTATTTGTCCTGCAGTGCAAATCTACATGCTGCCTATAAATTACACAGGTGAGCAAAGCCACTGTGCCAGAAAGCCTATACTCTAAGCATGCTCAAGATAATCACCAGTGAGGAGCTGAAGCCAGGCAGCTTTCCTAGGTTTTGATGAGGAATTTGAAGGCAAAGGGAGCATTTTTCAGGTGAATAAAAGAAAAGGTGTTTTAAATGTACTGGAAAGCAGGAAAAGTGGGTGAGGTTGCCAGTGGGAGAGGGCACCTTCTAAAGAAAGAAGGGTGTAAAAAGCCACTGAACTCAAATAAAACAAAATAAAACAGAGGGATGCCAGGGTTAGGTCCTCAGTGGCAGAGTGGAGGGGAAGGCAGACAGAGAACGGATTCAATGATCAATGAGATCCAATGGGCTGTGCAATGCCAAAAGTCCAACCCCCTATATTTTGGGTGAGTGCTATATTTTTCAGTGAGTGCTGATAGATAGGAAGGGGATAGAAAAATGTATTCCGTGAATAAAAGTAAAGGGTGACTAAGGAGTGGATATGAATACAAGAAAGGATGTTTCAAGCTCATGTTTTAGATGCTATCAACTCCAATGTTTACTAGTTCACTGTTCCTGTCTGTCTATCTGTCTCTCTCTCTTTAATGGAATTTGCACCTTTCACAGATTGTTGCTCAGCTCTTGGATTTTGGGTGTTAGCGTTAGCTCTTGAGGAAAACACGAAGTTTGACTTTATGCAGAACTCTTGCTCAAGGCCTGCACATCGTTGAAATTCTGCTTAAATCCCATTTTGAAGACTTCAATCATTCACAAGTCTTAAATTCCTCAAGCTCAGGGGCCTGTTATTTACCATTTGTTTGTGCTTTCTGACTAGGTGACACCTCAAGCCATTGAGTACGTTTAAATGAATTCCCTGACCCACACCATATTTATAGCATATTTGTGGGATTCTCTGTTTCTGGTACAAAAACTACATTCCCGCTGGTGTTCACCAGCCATCCACAGATAGGACGGTACTCCCATTAACACGGATCAGTGTGAATTTATGGTAATTGCCTGCCCTTTCTTGACATGCTTTATTTTCTCACGGCCCAGCACAATTCTGGTGAGCAAGCACAGTGCGGTGGGGCCTGGCCAGCAGCTCTCGGGGAGAGAGTTGGGCTGAATATTTGCTGACTGAGTGATCATAGTCACTCTTCTCAGTCCTAGAAAAATCCTCCCCCTGCCCCGTGCTTGAAACTGTAAGTGTATTCTTGAAAATTAAGCCTGTATACAAATAGTGACTCTTCAAAGTACCTGTTGTTACAGCCTCAGATGCACACAGCAATTATGTATTAGAAGGCCTCTGGTGAGGCTCCATTTAGGTTCAAAATGCTGTGAGCAATGCTGCAGATCTTTAGCTGATGGACTGACAAGCTCCAGGTCATGAGCACAGGATAAATGCAAAGTTTATAAGCATGTCTTACGATCTGTTTAATCTCTCCTTAAAAAGCATGCATGGTGTGTGCACCCTGTGTACAGTTATTCTACTTTTAGCTACGGTTTTCTGCTACATGATAGTAATCTCTGTGTTCTGAATTCTAATTTTGTTTCTGCATCTCTCTTTTACCTTTTCCGAGTGCCCTTTCCAGATGGTATAATTATCCAACAACTTGTGTAGTTGCACAGTTTAGAGATTAATGAATTGCATTACATTGTAGCATTACCTTTTGCGCTGGCATTACATTAGAAATCAGCAGAATATATCTGCTGCTTCTCTGCAAGCACCTTATGAACAGTCACAATCCTGCTGTAAGAGCATCTAGGGTGACTGGAGAGAGAGAGGTCCCCTCTTCTGTTTATTTGTGAAGAACCAAGTCCTTTAGTGTAAGGTGTGTTCTCCACCCCAGAATTCAGTCACTAATGCACAGTAGGCGATAATAAAATAATTTGCTAAATATCTTCATATCAAAGTCTCATAAAGGGGTTTATTTCACCAGGAAGCCCTTTTTCAGTGAAGTGGTCCTGCAATGCACTTGCCAAGCCACCCATCCACTGCTAACAGCAATGAGCATGGACTTAAATCAAAGAAACAGATGTGACTGGGTAAGGCAGCTTTCCTTTCATGTGTCAAAAAATAGGAGCATGTTCATCTGTTTTGTAATTTGCCAATACTGTTTTGCTTGGCTCAGTGGAAGCCAACAGTCAGACAAGCACTGTTCATACGGTATTTGTACTCTGTGCCACCGATCCAGTGCAAGGCTCGGTTCCTTAGAGCCCACTCACGTATTTGAACATCCAAGCTCCAGACTTTGTCCACTACTAGCGTGTTTGAAGGTCAGCAGCATCCCTTCTGTCTTGCTTGGATTATGTAAGGGAGCTTCCAGCAGCTCCAGAAAATATTAACCTGTGTAACTGTTCAGTGAGGAGGTGCCGACATACCACAGCCAAGATTTAAACAGGCGAAGGACTCAGCCATACCTGCTTCTGCTGTCTCGGTTCCCCTTTTCCTGAAAACACTGTGCAGCTGGGATTTTTGAAATAACAATAATAAAAAGTTGGGATTGTTAAAATTGGATGTACATCAAGGGAAACCCATCTGACCCGTATTTTTATATGACGGCTGTCTTACTAAGATGTACAGCCCCCATTTTTGTTGGGTTTAATTCAGAATTGACTGGGCTGGCTTCTCCTTATGGAACCACAGAGCCTGCCCATTGAATTCCTCCAAACCCTCCAAAACAAAGATACAGTAAATCACCTTTTCTTTTTTCTTTGAGTATAAATCCAGCTGTTTTCTGCAGCACTGCTTTCTAAAAGGCTTGGTTTCCACCAAAAAAAGAACAATGGACCAATTTTGCTGATAGAAGTGCTGAATCAGGGCCTTATAGCATGCTCACAGCCCTTTTCTTTCCTATTCTTCACTAATAACAATGTCAACATGCCTCCCCCAAAAGTCCTTAATGTGCATTCTTACCTAGATTTTGGAGTAGGAGTTTTAAGGAAAAGTGCTTTAGTTTGTTTTCATTTTGCATCCAACAAAACTAACTCTATACCACAAATTTATTGTTCCAGACAGGATGTCAACATTGTATGACCTTGCCTTTTCACAGATCCTGTCAGAAAGACTAAATGCGGAAGGGTGAGTATTTCCTGGACGCCCCATGGAGTGTATGCTAGTTACAATATGGCTCTGCTATACGGTATTTTTTGTGCTATGAAATTTTGAGGAATGATCATCATCTCCTAAATGATTTATGTTAGGCCTTTTGTAATGAGTGAGGATTGCTTTTGGATGAGTTGCTAGTTCAGATCAACTCTTTGTAGGTTATATGAAAGAGAATGAAAGAGTTAACACCCCCCACCCCCCACCCCCAATCTACCTCCAGCTATCATTGGCCTGGAGCTAAGAACTGATTTGATTTCTCACTTCAGAAATTAGAATATATAAGAGACCCTCCAAATATTCATTTTAATACTTTAGTTCTAGACTTTGTCTATCCATGGAGCTATGGCATTCTTGTCTTTACATATTTTCAACATAACCCAAACCTTTTTATTTCCACAACATAAAAAAAAAATAAAATTGTGAGCAGAACAGTAGTCTTATTCAGAACAAAGTGGTTGTTTTCAAGGTCTACATGCATACTTTAAATTGTTAAGTATACTTACAATTTTCCAATCCCAGCAGGCATGGGAATGTTCCTCTTTGGCCCGCCTGTTAAATTTAGTCAGATGCTCTGAAAAAGGGAGCAGATTGTTCACCACTGGCAGGTAAAATCAGGAAATAAAAATATTGACTCAAGACCTTTGCAGGACAATTAAACAGCTAATGAAAGGGCTGAAGTTCCTGAAACCACAGTGAACAGGAAAGAAGGATGGCGTGCCTCAGTTTGGCACTCCTCTGGGTCCTGCTTCTGATACTGACATTCTTTGGCTGCGGAGATTATAACAGTATGGTGGTAAAGTATCATTAGTAACAGGCAAATGCTTCCTGAAGCATCTCTCATCCAAAACAGACATTTAAATCCCTATTTCTATTTTTACAGGAAGGATGTTACCATCGCTTTACCTTTCCTTTGGACAATTTGTGGCAGTGAAGCTGCAGCAGAAAAGCTGAATGCCGACCGACGCAGGCAAAGCCAGGTCCCCCCTGCACAGCTGCTTCCCTGACTGCCAACCAACTCTTCCGAGGTAAATGTGGGAAGAAGTCGGGATACCGAGAGCAGAAGTCATCTCTCCCAGGGGCCTTCTGGAAAGCAATAGCTCCTCACTGTCGTGATTTTCCCAAAACAGACATAATAAGCAAGTTCGGTGCTGAAATCCTAGTATGCCCCATGGACTGTGATTGGGAGTGGGAGAGGCAGAGTCACAGTGTCCCTTCTGGGCTGCTTTGGGCCCAGCACATGCAGAGACTGTGCCCACGTGTGCCGGACAGCAGGGGCGAATTGCAAAGGGGAAGTTTTCACAAGTGGCTTTTGCCACTTGTGGAAACACTAACCAGCTTGGCTCACTCTGACCCCAGGTGTGTGGTTACTAACTCCCTGAGTCATGTGCTGGTCCTAGCAGCTGAGGTTTTTCTGATGGATACATTGAGCTTCAGAAGTCCAAAGATAACAATTTACAACTATAGCATGGCATGGGTTTTCATTTAGCTGAAAATGGTCATATTTTTTGAACTCTGCTGGCTCAGTTCAGCCAGAATCCCTAATCCCTGTAAATACAGGTGTCTTTAGGTTTCAATGACTAAGAGTTTCTGCTTTTCCTGGGGGTACGAGTTGTAGGGACATGAGATTCTGGGCTGCAGGGTTCTGTACTGCACACTGATCTCCCAAACTAATTCATCCCTGTCATAGAAATTCTGTGTTTTGAGAGAACTAGAAGAAGATACAATCGTATAAGGATCCAGATTTCAATAGCTCTCTCAAGACAGACAGAGCACCACATGCCTGAAGAACAGCAAATACAGAACAGCAAATAGACATGTCTTTAAGAAAGCTGAGAGCTGGGCAGGAGAAGTGATTCAGTTAATCCCATGAGTGGAACTGCCAGAGCTCGCCTTGTTCAGCAAAGGCTAACAGGGGATACGTCTGTCCTGTGCAAATATATCACAAGGATAAACATCAGGAAGGGAAAAGAGCTGGTTAAGCTAAAGGACAATATTGGCTCAGGAGGAAATGGTTATAAACTGGTCATGAATAAATTGAAACTGGAAGCCAGAAACAATTTTCTCACCATCACAGCGAGGCCCTGGAGCAGCCTGCTGGTAGGAGAAATGGACATTAAGTATTTCTCACAAAATAGAGCCCAGGGAAGGGAATATATGACATGACAGCCTGTGGTAGCAGAAGCTGGGATTGATGTGTTCCTAAGTGACAAGGAGCAATCACCGGAAAAAGCCTGTTATCCCAGATGAGGACTGTCTTGCCCACTGCCTTTTGCTGTGAATGTTAATGTGGTGCTTACCGGGGTTTTCTCCCAGACTGAAGCCCCAACTCCTTCCTGCTGCCATCGCCACACGTTGCCGACTCTGCCTTGCAGCGTGGCGCGGGGCTGCCCTAGCAGAAGCTGATCTTGACAGAGAGGCCGAACCCATGAGGGTGTTAAGAATTATTTCTGGCAGACAACGGAATGTGCAGTGGTTTTTGGGTTGGGGAATGGAGAGGGGGAATATTTCTGACCTGATCGCACCCACTGCACTCTGAATAGTCACGCATTTGCCCAGAACTGTGCTAGCATCCTTGTCACAAAAGGCACGGGATTTTATTGATCTGGCAGAAGGCTGAGCCTAATGTGACATAACTCCCCATGTTTACTGGTTCTTCATGCCGGTGGGGAGCCTTAGCGGGCTGTTGGGCCTCGTTAGCTCTGTTGAACGGACAGAGCAATGCCTTACACATTGCACTGGCTTACAGCAGTGCTTCCCTCAATTTTGCTGCTCAAAACTTCATTTCAAAATTGGAATGGCTTAGCCAGATGCTCCCTACCAATACAGGAATAACACCTTATTCAGAAATATTTATTTGACAAAGGATATATTTGATGGAAGGATCTTACTGATAATTTCATATCAGGCATATTTAGCGCAGGGGTTTGTTGCAACTGTTAGCCCTAAAAAAAGCAGTTTCTAGAGGGCTCCTTCTGGATCACGAACACAGATAATAAATGGTTAACATGAGTATTGTGGACCAGCAGAATATGTATGTTTGCCTACGGAAAAGAGCTTGCTAAGGGTACCTAAGAGCAGGAACAACCTTTCTTACGGGCTCAACCATCTCAAGTGGTTGTTCTGATCCCCACGTTCTGTGTCACCTGCTGTTGCAGGAGGCTGCAAAATGCCCCGTCCTGGCCTATTTATTTTGTCCTACTATTAATCTTCACGTTGTGCGTGTACGGAAGCATGCTGGTGACTGCTCTATGTCTGGAAACACAAAGTCTGATCCCATTTGTAAATTGTCCTTGTTACTGTGCAACTGCCAGCTGCAGATATTTTTGTTGTTTTTTTAATTAATCAGCATGGCAAGTAGAGGGAGTGGAAGAGGCCCAAAGTAACAGAGCAATGTTTATTTACACTGACATCTGAGATTGTCTTAAAATGGTTTTGGATATTATGTCAAGAAATACAGGGACTGGGAGTCTTTGGATCTTGTATTACTTTTTTCTGGGTGTGAGTTTTATGTTATCTGGCAGAAAAACAATTTTTATTGTTGAAAATTACTTCACTGATGACCCACGTATGGCTGTAATTTTGTGTTGCTATCCACTTTCTGCTGGGAAGAAAAATAATTGATTTTATTTTGGTTTTGATTATATTTTTTCTGAGATCACTGGAGAGAAATAAAAATATTATGCTTTATCTTTAATGACATGTAATATCTTTTATGAGGGGGAGAATGAATAGCTTGACTACTAATAATGAAAGAAAAGATAAAGATGCCTTTAGAAAAATGTCTGAACTTACTCTAGTGTTAAGTAGAGACTTTACAGTAGCTTCATATTTTTCTTCTAGAAGAGAACCTTCATGCATCATTCATAGCAAGCATGAATTTCTATTCAGTATGCTGCTTCTTCACATATTACCTTCATTCTTTATCAGTCATAGATGACTCAACTCATTCATATATTTCAGGAAAACGACAGAACTGCACTTTTGTACTGCAAATAAAAGAGGAAAATAACTTTAAATGCCAAAGAAATAGTTTGCAATGGTAAGCGGGTATAATGAACTGGATAAGAGTGTTATAATAAAGTAGTTTTATCAAATCCATCTCCTGAACAAAGCGTTTCTGCAACATTTTCTTTAAAGAAGAAATTTCCTTTCAGCATAGGCACATGTATGGGATATACTTAACCACATGGGGTCACTTACAAAACAGTCTGGGTCTCATGCTGTTTTCCATATCCTACACTTTTTTTTGATCATTTGCTGGCTCATCCATCTGTCCCTGAGAGTGTGACAATGTAAGAGTCTGAACTTTGAAACCTGTTCCAGTGTGAATCAGAACTGACGGGCAGAAGTCACATAAAAACCCAGCCACGTGACACACAAGAGAAAGAGCTGGTTTGGCAGAGCTACCAAAAAGTAGGCCATATGCAAAGTATCTGTAGGTCTCTGATTTAGCACCCAGGACTCTGTTTGAGCAATAAGTGCCTCAGATCATCCACCTGCCAGAGGTACAAGACCCTGCTCCCTTATGGGGCCAAAGGAGACAAGCAGGCACAATACCCAGGTCATCCATGTCTTGTAGGCTGCCTGACTTCAGCTCCAGTCACCCACATCTTTATGTTTTCTATTTTTAATTTGACCTTTCAGATCTAGTTGTGCCCCATCAGGTTTTGGCCAGTGTTCCTAACTTATTAAACCTAAGACGGAAAGTCCTAACCAGTGTTTACTCAAATAAAACCAACACTAAGATCAAAGAATGAGTAAGAAAATAAGGTTTTCAGAAGTAAGCTAGTGAAGCGTCTGCATCCATTGCAGTGCCTTTGAATAAGTTGTTTTCAGTCCTGTATCGCCTTCAGCTTTATCTGAGCTCTTGGGACTTCTGTTGTAAGATTTCTTCCTTGGGCTATATCGCCATAATCAGGAGAGGCTGAGACTCGCCTCTGGTTCACGGATAGTTACCGAACCATAATACTTTGTCACAGGCTATTGCAAGGAAAATGTGCTTTCATGATAGAGGGTTTCTGTAGTAGAGATTAGTTTGGTCCTTTGCAATTACTGATCTGAAAGGAAGCTGTTTTGGCAGCTAACAGCAGGGGCATTCTCCTGCACTCTGTTCTACCCAGTGTGGTGGTATTAAACAAAAAAGAAAAAAAACCTCAAGTAAGTTACCATAATAATGACTTTCTCATCCTTGGCTCCAAGGATTTTGGTTTTGGAGCTTCTGTTTTCCTTGATCTTACCTTCATGAAGAAGGTAATATCCAACCCTGAATGAAAACATGGCCTGCCCCATGAAATGCCAAACACAGCAAAATAAATGTTTTCCTTTTCTCTGCCTTTTCCTCCAATAACAGCCCCCCATTCAAAGGGGTGATTTGCCATTGGTTATACTTCAGAGTGTTATTCAACTATGAAAGGGATCTCAGTATTTTTAAATGGATGAAAATTTTCCATTGAAATAACCTTTATGGGCACTTATCAACTTTTCTGTTTGTATTGGTGCAGTTTTAATTCAGGCGGCTCTGTACAGTTCAGTTCACCTGATAATAATAGAAAAAAGAGGCAGAGAAAAAGTAAGTAGACATGAAAATTTCCTAAAGCCAAGATGTAGTAAATGTGACAAATACTTCTTTGACACATGGATGTTTAATATCTGCAAAAGACACAAACCAACAGCTTCTGATGTTGTATACTAATGTATGTCCACTGTACTACTCCAGCATCTCACCCTACCTTAATTATAGAATTAAGTTTGCTATAGTAAAATAGCTTTTGAATTTTGGTATGTCTGGTAAAATTGCTTCAACTACAGATTCCCGTGAGCCCTCAAGCTAAACAACCTGTCAATTAGCAGCTATAAAATATATGCAGCAACCCCCTGAATTAGTGCCACATGCATTTAAATATAGTGGCTTCTAGAGCTGTTGTTCCCACAAGAGTAAGAATAGTTTTGTGTGCATTTATAAAGTCTTAGCAAATTAGACTGTGCACAGTGCTGCAACATCCATTTAAATAACCTAATGCAGACACGTTAAACAACCTTTTTGCACATTACATAATGGGGTGATTAACAACAATTAACGTAAAACGGTCTATTTGACTATAGCAAAGTGATTTATACAGAATGAAGTAAAGCTAGCAAAGAAAACATTGCTGACTTCACAATTTCTCAGAACATACGGTAAAACTGCATTGAAGGTTTAAATCAAAAGAGAATTTTCTGGAGGATGGGTTGCATTTTGATGGCTGGAGGGAGCCAACAAAATAACTGCAGAAGCTCCTTTTTAGGTAGATAAGCAGTGTAGAAAAAAATCTGGAAACAAAAACATGTAGGTTGTTTGCATATTGTTCTAAAATAAAATCTTGTTATTAGAGTTTATTTTATTCCACTTGTAGTTGGAAATGGATCATGGCCTCCTGTAGACGGCAGAACTTCAGCAGAGTGTCTAAGGGCACGGTGAATGAAAACAGGATTTTGCAGGGTGACTAACTCTCCTTCTTTCAAGATTAAATGAATGATCTTCTGGAGATAGCTATATTTCTCCTCTGATCATCGGTGAAACCTTCTGGTGTCATTTTTTTCTTATCCATTCATATAACTCCAGACACAAGCATATTCTGGTAGTTATTTAAGCTCAAAAAAAGTGGGAAAGTCCCTCTATAGAAAAGTGAGGTGGTGACCAGGCTGCCCGTCTTCTGACTGCATTAAGCCGGAGCTGTGAGATATTGCAGCAACATCAGAACAAGATCAGTGGGAAGACCAGCACTGTCTGCATGTTGTCTCTGAGCCCTCTACACTCTGCCTGCACCATCCTGAGCTGTGTGGCTGGGACCTTTGGTCAGCTTGGGCTGTGGTAGGCAGCCCCTGGGGCATGCCGCAGGGTATCTCCCTGCCAGGGCTCACTGGAGCCAAAAACATCCATCTGACCCCCTCAAAAGAAGTTCAAGCTGAAATATTGATTTTCCCATTCATGTCCCCTGGTAGCATTTAACCTCTATTTTCTAAGCACATTCTGTGGCATTTGCAATGTATGCTGTTGCTTGCAATTTTGTTTGGAGATTGGAGCATGTTTCTCCTTTTCCAAGGCAGTGGCAGTATATGTTAATTTAGTATTATAATCTTTCGCCCTCCTGCTCTGAACCAATAGCCTTCGTCTAACCAACATGTGGTTTCTTTCCACGGCTCTTCAGTCACCGCACTGTTTGAACGTGCTAAACAAGTAATATTTTATACTGAAATGAGGTTCAGTCAGAAAGTTAGATCATAGCTAGATCAAAAGCACCAGCAAAACCCGTTCCTCTTCTGATGTCTATTCCTGTGAACTGGGAGCATATCCTCAGATTTATCCCATTTTAAATGAAGTGGGATCAAATAAAGGGGCAGCATGTGCTAGAAACAGTTGTTTGCCAGATTCTGTAGAGGACACAGCAAGTGAGAGTTTGAAAGTTTGGTTAAAACTCAGAACAAAACACAAGAACAGAACAGTAGCTCTAACAAATGAGAGTGAAGAGCCCAGTGCCCTCTTTCTCACAGAGGCCAACACACAGGAACAAGTGAAATACAGAAAAACTAAAGTATATACTGATTCTTCAGTCCCTCTTACTCAATTCGGACAACATTTCTTTAAAGAACTAACTAGAGTGAATTTTTTTCCTCATTGTGGTTAGCAGTAAGATCCCACAGCACGCGATAATTTAATGGAGAAGGGTGCTAGGCAAACAGGGTAAACCGGTCCCCTTGAACATGCCATTTCGTAACATTATGAGCAGTTTTTATAAAATTATTTCACTTTAGGTGACTGACCATAGATTTTGGGGAAAAAGATCCCTCTCTCCATAACGTATGCCTTAGCTGAGGCACAGGCATGCACTGGCTGGATGTCACTTAGAAATGATAATATATCATCCACTTCAAGCAACAGCATGAAATCTTTATTCAGAGAACTTAACTAAAAGCATCTCTGTATTGACTTGAGCAGGACTTGGCCATAGATCAGACAGCACAACTAGAAGACAAGACTGAATACTTTAAATTAATAAATTTCTTATTTGCTTCAACTGTCTGCATTGCAATTAAGAAAAAAAAAAAGATATAAACAAGGGGAAAGGTTTTGCTTATCTGAAAATCTCATTCTTCCAGTCCACAGAGATGTACAACTTCAAATAGTATATGGCATGAAAATGTTCTTGGGCAAAAGCAAATGGAAATCATTCTGTATTAGAGGATGGTTTCAGTTTCTTACAACCAAGTTATGGTCTGACTGCTGTTGTATTTGAACAGGGAAAAAAATCTAGTACCTTTTGGAGGCAGGATGATGCATTTGCATGATATTTCTGGTTGATGGAGTGACAGAACCAGCCATCAGTGTTGTTTTATATCCTCTAATTTCTTCCTCAACAGCTTTGCACAGTAGCTGCTGGTTTCTTATGGGTGAAACTTTACACTCCACACTAGCTTAGCACAGGTTTAAATGTGAAGCCATTTGCTAGACTGGAGAAATCAACCCCTTAACCTGTCCTACAAACCATTGTTTCTTTTACAAAGACAATTACAAGAAACCCTGAAACCTTATAAAATGCTTATTTTGACAGGATCAAGACAGTAAGTGTTTGACAGCTTTATATTTGCTCAAAAGGTAGCTACAGTAAAACATAAGTGTAGTCTAAAGGTTTTCCAGGCTTTGGCAAGAGGGAAGAATTACAAAGCTAGGGACAAGGATGGGAAGGAGAGAGGCTGTTTGAATTTTGCCTGGTTTTTACTTTTTTGTAGAGCTAAAAAGGCCCTACAATTGATTAACTTTGTAAATTGCTAATATTTTTATACATTATCACACGGTAGTTTATATATTACTGTAAAAGAGCTACGTTGATTCTCAGATTAGAAGAAAATTTAGAGAAAAACATCTAATAATTTCAGCTGGCATTGTGCTGACATACATGTATCAAATCAAGTGAATGTAGATACATACAAATAAATACACATACGTTTATACACAAATACATTTTAATCATTAAGTACTCTGTCCTTATATAACCAGCGATCTGCATGCAAAGAGGATGCAGAACACCAATAGATAATCATAATGACAAATTTACATCCATTTTGAGCTGTGAAAAACAGTTAGGGATCAATTATATAACTTGTGTTGAGTTGACAAGTTAAAATTTAATGTTTTTCCAGCTACCAGAACTACAATGTCTGTTGAGGAAATGGGATCAAAACATATAAGCTTCTTATTAACTCCACTGGTGATGATAAATAACATGTAATGAGAAATTTGACTGACATTTTTTTCAATAATTCATGAGGCACAATAACATACCAATGGCTCATTCCTGAGCGTATTCGATTTGCATTATTAACAGTGATAGAATTGTTTTTATGTGCAAGAACAAGGTGGGCTGGATGAAAGCAAACATGAATTCAAAACAGTACTTTTTCTCTAGTCGTATGTGTTCAGATGCGTGACTCTGGTATAAATCGAATTGGAGTTAGAGCCAGGAAATCAACATATTGAGGTAAAGTTCAATGTCATGTCCAAAGAAGGTCAATGAAGTTGGTGAAGGGTGTCCAGTACAAGTCTTATGAGCAGAGGCTGAGGGAGTTGGGGTTGTTCAGCCTGGAGAAAAAGAGGCTCAGGGGGACCTTATCGCTCTCTACAGCTACCTGAAAGGAGGTTGTAGAGAGGTGGGGTCAGTCTCTTCTCCAAGAAACAAGTGATAGAACAAGAGGAAACAACCTCAAGTTGTGCCAGGAGAGGTTTAGATTGGATATTAGGAAAAAAAATTCTTCACCAAAAGGGTTGTTGAACCATGGAACAGGCTGCCCAGGGAAGTGGTTGAGTCACCATTCCTAGAGGTATTTAAAAGACATATAGGCACTTAGGGACATGGTTTAGTGGTGGACTTGGCAGTGTTAGGTTAATGGTTGGATTTGATGATCTTAAAGGTCTTTTCCAACCTAAAGAATTCTATGATTCTATTAACGAATATTTTGTATGGTTATTTTTCTGACCATATTTGCATTTCAAGGACTAAACTATGTCACCAAGTGACAAAATAGCCCTGGCAAGTTTGTACATTTACATCATATAAGTATTTACAACTCCAAAGAAATGAGAAAGAGCTGCATGCAAATATGCAGATGGGTTAAGCATATGAAATATTTTAGGTTTATTTAATATTAATATTATTTATTTTAATATGTATATATAAAGACTAATTTCATGGATTAATATATAATATATAATATGGTAACACATTAATATTAATATACAAATATTAATATTATTTATATTAATATTACTTAGATATTTTTGAATGCCTAGGAGTGGGTAACTTACTTTTGAAATTTCTGGAAGAATATGGCTGGAAACCTTTTCATTAACATACCACAGGATATTGTGGGAGCTCTGAAAATTAGAAAAAAGTCAATGATATGTCCTTATGTAAGATGGGCAAAGGATATCACCCATATAAGTAGAGAATAGATATTTTGATATTTGCCCTCGGCAGAGTCATAGAAAGGCAGTTAGAAAATAAAGTAAATAAAAAATTGAAGGGTCACAGCATGGATAATTAATCTCTATGATTGTTTTGGAGATAAAGCTTTTTATGAGGTGATTATAAGTTAGATTGAAACAGTAGTGGGTAAAATATGCTTAAAATATAAGCTCATCTTTTAACTTGATTAAATTAGGTGATCATCTCACTGGTGGAGTAATTCATGTTCTCTTACTCCATTCCAGTTTTGAGGGAAAGTTTGTCTTAAAGTTGAAGATATTTCAGAGTACCTCACAACTGGGGAAGAGAGATTGAAAGCGTGAAGCTGTTATTGCAGCTCATGTTATGAGCTGGTTGGTAACTTAAACCTCTGTATTCAGTCACAGTCAAGCACATGTACCTAACTGGAGACTCCTATAAGAGGTTTAATTTAACCATAAATTACATTCTTACCAAAAGCTTAGCAACATATACAATGAATTAAAAGCCATTTAAAAAGGAATTTCAAAGGGGGCATTTGTTTCCTTACAGGTTTGCATCTCATGAGCTCCTATGAACAATGTGTATTTTACTAGGGCCAAAGCATGAAGAGGCAGATGTCTTGGAGTGAAGGTCAGGGCAGCACTAGAGGACGACAGATGGAGGGCAGCAGTAGTGTTATTGGAGCGGTAACAGCAAAGAGCTCCCTGCTCTGAAACACCCAATGGAGCTGCCCTTTTGATGCCATCTCAGTTCTTTTCTCAGGTAAATGACTGCAGGGCAGCTAGTCCACAACCGCCTCCAGTGTCTTCTGCAAAACAATCTGCTGCAGCCACGTGGCTGGTGTTATTCTTGGCGGATGCTAAGAAGTTTCTTATTCCTCAGGGGTATGACTGGACACTGATTTAGCAAGTGTAGCAGCGCAGCATGATATTTGGAGAACATAATATTCTTCAGTGTCGCTTGAGTGTATCCAAGGCTACATGGGTTTGATGTGAAGACACCTGGGCTAACCTCATTCTGTGGCAGACTATATTCCCAGAAGGTAGCTCAGAGCACACCTGCTTCCAGTAAATATCTCAAACATTGCAGAGGATGGCATCACGGTGGCATCCTTAGTGTTCTGGGAATCTCCGTGGGAGCTTGGGGGAGAACAGAAATCCTTCCAGTGTGCATAACAGCATAACAGCTGGAGAGATGGAGGAAAGAGCTTGTCTCTACCATGACAACAGTGTTTCTGTGCAATGTCTTTGCAGCTTGCTGTGAGCATATTGAGAGCTGTGTGCTTCTCTGCATGTCCTTTTGCAAGGCAGAGGTAGCCTTGGAGGACAGTGTCATCCCTGCATGACATGCTGCTACTGCATGCCTTATGGTGTTCTCCACTCAGGAACAGTCTAATGTCACGTTACTGGAAAACTCTTGTCTCTGTGGTTTGCTCCTGTGAGTGCACAGCTGGCTGGAGTCCCTGCTACAGAAGTTTGTCTGCAACACATATCCTGAGTGCATCCGTGCCCAGCATACCATGGAGGAAGTAACCTAAGAAAGGGCAGAAGTCCCAAGGAGTCCTGAGGGTGCTAAGTGGAAGAGGCCCCTTCCATGATCCTTATATCTAGAGGCTGCCCTGCAAGAGCAAATTCAGAGGCCTACCTTAATTCTTCCCACTTTCCCCAACTGTGCCTGCTGTGCACTACCCTCTGATGTGGGCAGGGAGAGTGCCTCCTGGGACCATGGGTGGGCGTTTGCTGGGACTGGATGGTGAAGATGGTACTTCAATGCAGGGGTGAAGGGAAAGCCTACATTAGGGAGCAGCTGAGGACAGGAGATAAAATTGAGCCAACGAGCCATTGTTTTTTCTGTGGATTTGAAGAAAAAGAGTGTGTTCCTTGAGTATCTGGTATCATTTTGACGGTGGTAAAATGTTATTTAACCCATTCAAGAGGTATGTACTGGGCTGTATATGCAAATGCAGCTGTATTGAGGTGCGTCTCAGGCCTTGATCTTCCTCGTATTGTTTCCAGGATGTCTTCTGGGGAGCAGGATGCTGGGTGTGGGCTGGTTTCCCTACAGACATTGACCAGAATGCTCATTTCTGTTGTGTCTCAGCCTGCCACTTTCAGCTCTGCATAGTCAGTTCTTTTTTTTTCCCCAAGTTTGAATTTGTGGCAAAATGAGGAAAAGATTGCCTCATAGCCCAGATGTCTTTTGCTTTGATAATGTGCTGCAGAGGGTGTGTTCTCCTCAAACGGCAGCAGGGTGTGATCTTTTAGTGTGTGTGATCCTGCTAGGGTTGTGGTGGAGGACAGTCTCAAGTAGAAGAATCAAAATTTAGCAAAGTTTGGAACTGTGCTGCTTGTAGGCTACTCAGTCTGGACACAACTATGTCCTTTTTCTTATTCTAGCCTCCCTGAGGACAGAAGTTTGCGGTTCCCTGCAGATCATAGCACAGGAATGAACCAACTTGTGTTCAGCATCAACCACCGAAAGACCAGAGCGCAGTGGCAAAACAGGAACTACACCAAAATGACAGTACAGGAGTACATGTCCTACGCTACTCTGGTGTCCACCCTTCACAAAAGATATACAGACATTAGACAAGGTACAGCAGATAGACCCTGAGTTGTCTGAGTTCCAAAAAGATGCCTGTATATTAAAGCTGCTAAGAAGCTGTCTGTTTCCTCTAAAATGCCTGAAGGAATAATACGATCACAATTTAGAAACAGCTACACAGGGAAGTCTTTTCTGATAATCAGAGAATATTGATTTCCACAGCAGAAGGCTTAACATGATCCATAGGCTAGAGACTGAAGGTAAACCTGCAAGTGAATATGATTAAATTCTGAAAAAAAATGTACTTTGAAACATGGTGGATTCTCTGCCTTTAAATAAAGATATACGTCTTGATCTAAATGGAGAAATCTCTCTTTGTTTTATAAGGTATGGTATAGTTGTAAGGGCTACTGTAGGGCCTTTGCAGAAATAGTTGAGTTAGGTTCTTTGTTCTTTGTTAGATGGGAGATGAGATTAGACGATAATTGCATTGTTTCTTTTGCTCCTCAACAGTGAAAGTATTTGTGAACTTGATGGAACAATCAGGACCCTTCTGCTTTCACATGCACCAGTAGGCATTATTTTCTGCAGAATGCCTTTTAATAGAAAATAGAAACAGAAAAACAACATTCCATTATTATTATTATGGATCAAACATAAATGCTGATGTGATTTAAAGGTAGAAAGAGCTTTGCATATGCAAATAAGGAGATTATTAAGAAACCTGGAATAAAATAGAAAGGGGATGAAAAATGACAGGTGCAAAGTGGTTTTGTATATCTTTAGGACAATTTTAAATGACTCATGCAATTGTTAAATAAAATATGCAATTGGTAAATAAACATTGGCACTTTCAAGGATTACAATAAGGAAACAGGGACTGACACGAGACGAGTAGCAAAATCATAACAAGAATCATTTGGCATCTGATTTTGCAGGGAAGAATGATGATTGTTTGCATAAGTCTGGGTTTTTTCCTGGGGTGAGGGATTCAGAACTGTGTGGCCAACAGCAAAAATACTTATGAACATTATAAACTTGTAAATTTGACATGGCATTCTGTCCAGAGAAAATATTACTGAGATCTCAAGGAAGTGGAAAGAGAAAGAGGAGATGTTTTCACAGATATTTTCACAAGTTCACTCAGTTCAAGAGACATTCCTGAGGACTGGTCACAAGAACTGTATAACCTTCAAAAAGCATAGGAAAATATGAAACGGGATAGAGACTAGCTGATACAATATATATGAAAATTGTAAAGAAGTATTTTAAGGAAGTTGAATAGAGTAACATTTGTAAAACCAGTGTTTGAAGGGAGACTCCCTATTTCATTTTCAGGAAGCGGAGACTAACCTTCATTAACTTGACAGAACCATTTGAAGCTCATTATTGCTAAGACAGAAAAAAGGGTAAGTAAGAACACGATGTCTGTCAAAGATTTTCAGCAAAAAGCCTACCATGTAGGTTGGCTTATGAGATATAAAGCTGTGGAACAGAAGAGATAGTAAACCAGGCTGGAAACTTGGCAAAACTAGAGGATAGCTTCACACCAACTGACTTCACTTCAAGATGTATTAAAAAAGAAATAAATAACCCCCCCACACGACCATCCACTCTAAAAATGACCAGACTAAGCAAAGTTAGAACACAATAATGAGACAAACAGCACTTATCCTGAGGAGTTTATTTAAAAGGGAGATCAAATGAGGTAACCGGTCTGGTCTTTACAGTATTTCACTGGGAACATGGGGCATTCACACACTGGATGTCTGAGCCCGGCAAGTGAGTAATTACTAAGACTGGAATCAAGTCCCATACCCTAAGAGCTGATGGGGTGTAGCGCTGTGACTAGGCCTGGACTGTGACTGTGACATTCTGCTTGTGGACATTAGAAATTGCTATGAATATCAGCCTCAATCATCGATCATTACCTGTCCAGAGTCTAGTTGCTGTTCAGTATCAGGAAAGTCATTTCACCAGGAACAGAAAATATGCTTGAAATGTACATTCCCTGATACTGCATACATTTTAGGAACATAAAACAGCCAGAATACTGTTCCAGCTCACCCTTCTCTGTCCTTTTTCCTCCCAGGCATGCTCTAGTCTAATTTCTTTCTCATATATGTCTAACATCTTGTGCAATGAAGCTCAAGACTCATTTTGCTCTTTTCAGCTTCAGTAGTCTCTACCACCTCCAGAGAAAGTTTGGGAGGAACAGTCAGTTGCACACAATGTTGAATCTGAATGTTTTATTTTTTGTTGTTTCACCAAAACTATGAGAAAACCTCCCTCAGGTGGATGCCACCTTTACCACCTATCTGGCATGTGGACATGCCTGCAATGATCTGGAAAGGCAGACAAAGACAAGCTTAAAGACATCTGAGGCCCTTGAAAATTTGGCTTAACAAAGTGGCAGTCTGCTGTACACTACGTTCTCACACTCGTTTCCTTGAAACCTCAAACATATAAGGAATTGGTTACACGGTTTACTAGAAAATGTGGTATGGATAAATACATTTGTAATTTGATTTTTCTGGCTGTATATAGTAATTCTTATAATAATATAGCATTATCCTGTATTATATAGCATGCTCTCAACTGCACCCAGGGAGATCCACCCTGGGTGGAGAGCACAGAGCTTGGCTGAGCACCGTGGTTTTCAAAAATGAAGTAACATGCTGGGGACCTCAAGTTTATCAGTAACAAAAAGTCACAAAACCAAATACTTCTTAAACTCTCAGTGAAGGAAGTGTCCTAAGTGCATTTCTGGACCGGAATGGATTTCTACTGGAACACAATGGACTCTGGGAGACTTTTGTGCTCTGTTTAGGGTTAGGAGTTAATTAGATACCATCGTTGTAAAACCTTCTCTTGTATGTTATTTTGGCTAAGCTTTCTTTTGCAAAATATTTTTTATAAGCCTGGTGGCAGAGGAAAGAGATTTTTATTTTTATCCTGAATGAAAAAATAACTTTGTTTCTGTACTAACTCTTCTTCCTCCTCTCTGGGAGCAGTCCGAAAATAATACATCATGGGATGAACTATATGTTATGCAGTTGTATCTACTTTTACTGAAACTCAAAGCAGTGCAATGTCTTCTGGTAGGTAAAAAAACAAAGCTTAGAAGATAAATCTATAAGTGAGCAAAAGCAGGGAGTTGTGGGTTTTGGGTTTTTTTGTTTGTTTTTTTGTTTTTTCCTCTGGGATCAGCCATTAGCAGATTTGCTTTACTTCTCTGGAAACTTTAATGCCATATTTGCAGGCATTTGTGGAGTGAAGCAAATTAAACTAGCAGAGGTGGAGCATCCAAATCTCCAGTTCAAATAAAGTTAGCACTGGTCTAAATTCGCCACAGTGTCAATACACCATGACAGACATAAATAGCATGTACCTATTAAACAAAGGAAACAAGCTTGTTTAGACTTATTTTCAGATATAAAAAAAAACCCCTAAATTATGTGCCTTTTGTATTTGGTCTTCCCTTATGAAAATTACGTGCAGATCTTGCCGTACTAACAAAATCCAGCTAGGTTAGTTTTTGCAGACTTGCTTTTTGTTTGTATTTTTAAATATTTTTTTTCATGCATTATATGGACATACCAGCGCCTGGAGGAGTATTACAGATGAACTTTGCAAGAGAACTGCAGGTAGTCGGAGACAACCCTGGCCTCATGACAGACCCAGGCTGGACGGGTGGGAGAGAGATTAAAATGTTTGGGTGGATCCTGTGCTTTGGCATGAATTCATAGTGGTGAGAAAGCTACCCTCGCGTTCTTTATGCTTCTTTTTTTTCTTTTTGTAATTCATAATTATGCAATCTACAACAGTAGAGCTGCATTGGGTGATGGAGGGACAAGACCTGCTCATTGTTTTCAGGAATTCTGAGTGGTATAGCTTTTTCCATAGGAAAGCAAGGAAAGAAATATTCATCTTCCAGTCCAAACTGGAATTCTACACTTTTTGTTTGCTGATATGATAACATATCTTGCTAACCAGAATGCCTTCCTGAGACATGAAGTGGTGGCCTGACTATGGATATGCACTAAACCACTAATATTTTATAAGTTTTTAAAGGTTTCCTTGTTTTTTAATATTGATGGAGTACTTTTTAAAATGGAATTTTAAACTGGACTTCAAAACTATAAACAGATGAGAATTCCTGTGGCAAGAAGTGCTCAAGGTTAAGGAATTCCCTGCTCGAATTTGCTGGCAAACATAGAAAATTACATCCAAACCCACATTTGATTTGCATAATCTTTTCTCAAAGTAATAAACAAATTGCAAATTTGTTAGTGATGGAAATAAAATGAAAATAACAAGAACTCCTGTGTTCCTCTGGTAAGGGATAAATTTGCAATGAAGTTTTACATTTTTTCTACTTATTTTTACCCCCTTTTAATTTGACTATTATGTGATGAAGAACTACAGCCAAACTGAGTGTGGGCTTGTGTAATGAGGGAATAAAAGCTGATCACACTACTCAGGAAATTCTTGTGCACTCTAGGACTCCAGTATAAACGAAGTGGTGTTTAGCAAATGGAAAGACAATTTAGTAGTAGTAATTAAAAGGTCACACAGGTAAGTAGAGTTCATGGAGTCCTGCCTGAAGTTGCTTTGGGAACACGCATGTTTAAATCATTAATATAACTAGGCTATTTCAATGTTTGCCTAAGTTCTCAGGTTCAAATACAAAAAAGTTTTATTGAATTTGTCTATTCAAATTTTATAACTTTGTACTATACTTGCCATTTTGCCTTTTCTCCACACCTTCCCTTCCCTTCCCTTCCCTTCCCTTCCCTTCCCTTCCCTTCCCTTCCCTTCCCTTCCCTTCCCTTCCCTTCCCTC